>NW_027192202.1:324653-455894 GCF_041956535.1 Calcarisporiella thermophila
ATTTTAAAGTTGTAAATTTCATAAGATTCTTACATAAAAGATACACGGTTTATTGTGTGGGTGCTCAAACCAACCTCTTCCTCCTCCTCTTCTAAAGTCAGAAGAAAAGAGAAAAGCGAAATAAGAGAGAAACGAAATATATATAAAAAAATACAATACATACGCCATGCACTCCTCCAGAGACAAGGAGAATGAAGAATACTGAAAAAAAAAAAGCAATACAAAAACTATAGCAGTAGGCAACTGGACAATAATATCTGGTAAAATAGAGAGGAACAAAGAGACAAAAATGAATCGAAGCAAACACAGTTTAGTTCTTCCCAGATAAAGAAAAGCAAACTTTTCCAGTGAAGAGGATATTTTTAGGACCGAGTGTTTTTTCAGCCTTGGCTAGATTTGACAATGGGGACTACAATTCGGTAGTGTGAGTTAGTGGTCATGCATGTTTGCAGATACCGAGTCGCAAAGAGAATGAGAGCAAAACATGCGCATTAAAACGCACTCACCTATTATGATGATCAGTAGAACAATCACGACTATTCCAATTAAGATCCACATTCTAAAGTCCTAAACAAACGTGTATAGCATAGTTGGAGGGTTTGTGTCAATAAGATCAAAAAGAGGATAGATTCAATATTACCTTCCACCACATGCGCCGCCTTAGTGCGTGCGCACCACGCCTAAACTGGGAGCTGGTGGCATGAAGATTGTCTAACACACAATCATAGGAGAGGTTAATAGGACAGAAAGAAGTAGCGTCGCGAATACTGAATGCTTTCTCACCCGTTTTGGTCGCCAAATCCTCTAGATTATCCCCCCGCTGCATGACCTTGTTGATGTTATCCTGCATTATGCCGAGCACCTGAGTGACTTGCTCTTGCACTTTGGTGGTGGTCGGTCCAGCGGACCGGACATGCCCATCCGCATCATCAAGCGAGTCGTAGCGGTTGTGGCCGTGTGCGTTGGGGAATGCGTGTAGAGCATCGTCTTCATCCGATTCGTCCACGAGATCAAAAGCTGATGCATTCATAGTCGCGGGATTGTATCCTGATTTGACAAATGGATTTGCCCTATTTTTAGCACCAACGAAAAGAGCGAGGGGATGTTAGTCTCCGTGCATGAGTAGGAAAGTGAGGTGGGAGGGAGTCTCCCTTGTGTGCACATAAAGATAAAAACATGCACCACCGAGAGCTCGTGTTGTATAGCCTTACATTTTTTTTTAACGGAATCGCACTCTTCTCAATAGAAAGGGTTGTGAAAATAAACTTGATAACGGGAGAAACAAAAAGTCTTGGATACTGTACAGCCATCCTATCCGTGGCGCAATAGATTTTTCTACGATTCTAGCGCATATCTCTACCAAGAGCCAAGGGACCGACTATGGTCAAAGGAGTTGGACCTTGATTATGCTTCACACCAGCACGCAAACCCCCGGAAGCATCCTCCCCCCTCTCTCATTCTTTGAGCTCCTTTGCACCAGCGTCAATCGTGGCACACACATTTTCTCTTCCAAGAATTCGGTGGCGTTTGATATGACATCTCAATTAACAAACCCCTCTTTGTTTCCGTCGGAAGGGGAATTTTAGACTCTGTTACACGACACCCTTCCCCTCAGTGTCCAGTGTCGACTGGCCTGCTTTATTCTGCGCAGCAATGATGGTTATCTGGGAGGAGCAGGAAAGCCACTAATGCACATGGACATGAAGAGACGATAGCTTGGTTCGAGATGCCTGCATGCACGCCCATGTAGCTTGCAGCGAGACGCTTTTAAAACCCGCCGTGTTTATTTTCCAACCATCGATCCCATTGCCTAGCAGCAACCCCGAATGCCCAATATAAACTTGCAAACCAAATACATAGAGATAAATAAGGAAGAAGCAGAGAGAAATATTTATATAATATATATACCAGTTGTGAAATCGAAAAAAAAGGGACAACAAAAGAAAATTCTATTGTAAAGAAATAGATACATCCAAAAGATGTGTTCAAAAGTATAGGGAGGGAAAGAAATATGTTTACAACAAGAGTGAAATTTGAACTCGTTCCATTTCTATCGCCCAAAAAGTTCGGGAGCGGGTCTAACCCCTCTTTGGATCTCGTCCAGAGCAATGCAGAGGTCATAGTTGATCTCCTCGCTCACGACCGAATCTCCTTTGTAGGCGGGATGGCTCCGCACAAACTGCCTTATCCATGTCGCGTTGGTGACAAGCTCGCCGCTCGCGCGACGGCTGACCAAGTTCAAATATTTGGAGAGCTCACAACGTGTTACAACATCCACATTTACAGAATTAAGGTAGGCGTTCATCAGAGGAATGAGACCAGGGAAAGACCCGTTCCCATTGATGATATCGTTGATAGTGAAGAGATCATATTCATCCTCTACAGGGTCGGAATTGACGCCGTTGGCTTTATCTGGAAGATAGGAGTGGAGGGGGGGATGATTAATAAAGGAAAGTGCGCCACAGAAAAGATAGCTATCCTTACGACTATAGGAATTAGGGTAGACATTCTTCCGGAAATAGAACTTCTCGTTGAGAACGGCACCGCGACGGTGGGCTTTTTTCATGTTTTCGTCCACCTGAAAAAACATCAATCGATAAATAACGCGCATTTCAAAAAAAAAAACGCTCCTATAATGAGGAGAAAGTAGAAAGAGGAAAAACACTACCTTGGATATAGGAATGTAGAAATTCAATCCAAAACTCAGGATGACTCTCGTCAGCAATACGACAAAGATAGCATATGCAGCATTCTCAAAGTCGGTCATTTGAATTTCCATCGACCGGAATTCCACGCGCCAACCGATGTTGCTATTGGGTGGCGGAGGCTTGAAGCGCATGTTTTGCCAATTGGTTGACTGAATGTTCTCAAAGTGATCGGATGAGGTAGTATCATCTTGTTCGAGAAGCTCCTGATAAATGACAAGCGGGTCTCGGATGAAGAGGTGGGCGATGTGTCGGGCGAGAAGCTCATCAATGCCTTGAATACAGAAAAGGAGAGGGGGAGGGGGTAGGAGGAGATCATCCGTCAATACACGCCCATAGAGTTTCATTTAGAAAAATAAAACAGACCATTTTCCTGGAGTTTTGTGCAAATTTTCTCGTCAATCACAAGGGGTATATCATTATATTCAGGTTTCAACGTGGCATCCCGCGAAATATAGCAATCGACCGAGTCGTATCTTGACTTCGGGATGCGGAACCGGCTCTTCTCCAAGGGCTTCAACCCCCGCTCCTCAGGGGTGCGATCATCCACACTTCCTGCAATCACGTTCCAACGACAATCCACATCCGCGAGATACCCACGGTAAATGGGAGCGGCGGCTGTCAACGCAAGCTATGACAGAGGGAGAGGGAAAGAGATGAGCGGTCTGGCTCAGATAATAGGGAGTAAGCTTTCATTCCATCCAATACCATGATGGGTCCCAGCGGGGCCAATTGGTCGTAGAGTCTTCTCGCCTCATCTATATTGCAAGCCTGGAACGTGATCTGCAGACAACAGCATCCCATTCCGAAGCACATTGCGTCCATATAAATATGATCGGGCAAGGCAGCACCCTGCTTCGCCTCTGCGTCCTCAGGGAAGAGGTTGCGATCCCAGGGAATGGAGGGATCAATGAACGGTTTGGGAGTATTTGCGTCGTGGAAGATCGGCATGTTGATGGCCACCTTAGAGCCGCGACGACGGCGGATGTTTGCCGTGAGCGTTCTATGTGATAGAGGGTCAATTGGATTACCTCTCGTGAAAACTTGCGTTAAAAACATGGTGCTTATAGTTACGGGAAACGAGCATGGGGATTGATAATTTCGTCGGGGACAAACAAACTTCTGCTTGCGTTGCCGGTGGGCTCGTAGTGCGGCTCCAAGAACTCGCCCTGGCAGCCCAATCGGGGGAAGCTGGTGAGGGTGAAGGGCCGTTCATTCGGCTTCATGTATATCAGTGCCTGTTCACGGCGAAGACGCATGTTCCGTTCGACTGAGAGCAGGTCCTTGAACGAGGAGCCGTAAGGCGCTCCCGGGGTACTCTCGAGCATGTACCGACCATACTCCGGCCTCCAGAGCGCCGACAGTTCGGTCCTACAAAGATCGAATTCATTCATGTAAACTATGGGGGAAACCATCAGGTGGGCGAGGGTCTGCTTACTTTCCATCCGGATTCTCGAGGTACTCCTTCTCCTCCTTCTGCAGCTCATTCAGTATGTCAAAAACTCGGAGGGAGAGTTTTGCGTTCTTTTTCTCGTGGTCGAAGGAGACCACCATGTACTCCACCTATACGAATTCGTTAGCGAGCATTCGCAGCTGGGCATCGATGCAGCGCTTCAGACTTACCTCATCGCCCCACAATAGGCGATCCTTGTTTTTATTTTTCACCTTGTGGTAAATGTTGAGAAATTGGTTGATGCCATGCTCGCGCACGTGGTCGGCATACTCCTTTGCTTTGTCCCATGGTAGAGGAGTCCCAAGAGAGAGAAGACCCATGTTTTGGAAGAATGTGAAGGAGTCCGAGGGGAGGAAGGGGGAGTGCTAGCAAACAAAAAAGGCCAAGAGTAGGAGAGGAACAAGAGGGGACGGGGTGGACCTTAATGAGGGAGGTTGGGGAGAAAAGAAAACGACAGCTAATTTTTCCCGATTTTTATTTACTTGAGAATTAATAATCAACACCGTTGATTCATCCCCTTTGAGTAAAAGAGATGTGGCTGTAGATGAATTAGACTTTTTTGACATCGCTCAAATCAGCCTATGCTGCATCTGCAGCGTGCCTGGTCATGGATGGATTATTCATGCCTTGCCTAGTCTGCATGCACAAACTTATCTCTTTAGCCATAAAAAGAATTGGATAACTACAAGATAAAACATTGCCGAGTCTTGGATTTTAAATAAGAGCTGAGGTAACCACAAAAAAATAGATGTAAATCAAGAAGAAGAAAAAAAAAAAGATGCCCTTGGACAAACGACCTGCGTGAATGTGTAGAGCCATTTGGGAACAATGATGCAATGCCAAAGGGTAACAGTGTTGGAATGAAGATAAAAAACAAACAATGCTGCGACAACTATTATCGAAAAATCCAAGATTTAGAGCGAACCGGCAAGCAGGGCCTCATTCCACAGCTGCTCGAACTCCTCGTCGACGTCGCCGAGGTCGCGAGCATACAGCAGGGTCGAGTTGTTGAAGGAGCGCGGGCGTACGCGTCGGGCGCCTCCTTGCTGTCTACGGGCACCTCCCTGCTGTCTACGGGCGCCTCCCCTCTGGTTTCCACCCTGCCGTCTGCCGCCGCCCTGCTGCTGTCTGCCACCGCCCTGCTGCCTTCCTCGGCCGCCTCCACCACCTCCGGCACCACCGCCCGCCGGGAGCTCGTTTGCTGCACGCTTGGAGATGCTGATGTCGGCGCAGTTGACAAAGTTCAGACGAGGCCGCTGGGACACCCACCTAAACCTCACCGTGCACCTGTCACACGTCAGGCCGGCCGGTAAGTCGATCTGGGTGTTGTCGTCACCCTTCTTGTCACCACACTTGTTGACTTTGAGGATCGGGCGGAAGTTGCTGTCCTGCCCGTTCGTGGAGAGCTCGAAAAGACACGGCCCTCCACGGGGGGTCTTGATAGCCCAGTTGAGCGGCAGCTTTCCGGCCTCCTTGAAGGCCCCCTTGGTCTGCCCGCGCTGGAGGCCGCCACAAGGGAACTTGTTGTTGGGGGAGGTTGCGAACTGGAAGTTACGGTCCTCATCACCTGGTACGAGACGGGGAGGCGTGTTGGTCTAAATGAGGGGGGAGAAGGGGGGTGAGCAAACGGGCGCGAGACGGAGCTAGGCTGCAAACACCACTTACCATCATACCGTTACCCTCAACGAGCGACGGGGCCAGCCCGGCGTAAAAGATCATAGCCAATGCCAGGGAACTCAATGCTCCTTTGACCAGCATATTTGCGGAAGTATAAGGATTAAGTGATAGGTGCGAGGTGAAGGGAAGCGAGCGAGAGAGAAAGAGAAAAGATGCGAGGAAGAAAAAAAAAGCTCAAAGAAAGTGGAAAAGAGAGAAAAGGTCAAACCCTGCTCTACAGGATTGAGTGATATATAGGAGGTAAAAGGGGGGGGGGGGAATGGCAGAGATAAAAATAAACCTAGGAGACAAACAAAAAAAAGGAGGCTGTTTCTAAGCAAGAGTTCTCTTTATATTGTCGCTTAATGGTTTTGAAGACCCACATTGACTAAAGAAGCGCAGAGATCGAGGCGCGTGCGGAGTGGTTTGTTTTAACCCGTATTTTGTGTTCGATTTTATTTTGCTCTCCCGGGATTTAGACTGGAGATGCTCCTTTTTAGCCAGGATTGCGGCGGTCAAAAAAGGCATTCTTTTTATTTAACCCATTTTTTTAATAACCAATGTGGAGATGAGCACGCCAATGGCGGCCTTGAATCGGGTTGCGACCAAGGACTGCTGAAAATAGCCCTCGGGCTCCGAAATTGCCCAGCTCTAAGTCGGGCCAAACCTCCCCCCTCTCATGGTTAACCCTCGAAGCCTAACCTCATCGCATCATTAGGCCCAAGATTGGCAGAAAAGGATAGGGAAGGTGAAAAAAACGGCCACGGCCATAGCCTGCACCCTCCCTTCCTCCCCCCCCTCTTGTCACCCTTTTACTAAGAACGAGGGTTTCCCCGCCTCGAAAGGGTGTGTTTATCATTTTTATGGAGATCATTCTAGAGAGGAGAGGGAGCAACCCAAGGGTCGATGCCTCCCTCGCTATCTCTTCCCTCTGATGCAAGTTTGGAGTTGCCAAGTCGACCGTGCTCAAAGAGCAGGAGGGAAACAAGCTCCAAGAGTTCACCTTTCCATAACCGGCCTCTGCTTTTGAAGGCTTGACTCAAAGGTGAGCAATACCCATCGCTTGTAACTAGGAGGGCAAAATGAAGTGCCGATGCCAAGTTAGGTCCCCCACCCTCATTGCCCGAGCAACCTTGATTGGTTTGATTCCACGGCGGCCACTGGCATGTCACCAAGGCTGAATGAAGAGTTCTCTATATAACCTTAGCCTATTCAAGCAGGGCTATTCCTCTCCCATTTTCCATAATCTCGCTCGCTCGGATATCCTTATGAAGTGGATAAAAGTACACGCATGAGATAATTTTAGATCATGTAAGCAGAAAAATAGAAACATACAAAGCGAGGAAAGCACCTGGACGAGCTTTCAGAAATAGCAGGGCAAAAATTTAAAAACCATCAAGAAAACAGAAACGAAAACAAAAACAAAGATATCCATCTACACACACACTCTCTCTCTCTTTATCCCTCCCCTAAGTTCGATCTATAATGGCTCAGCCAGAGACCAAAACTGCTTTGCATATCCAGTGTGCACCACATTTCCTAGCCGCCGCGTCACATCCACATTAAACAGCCGCCTGTATTTCCCCTGGCAGCCGACCTCACCAGCGGCTGGGCCACCCCCCGCAAACATCCATCGGAACACAACGGCAAGCGTGCGGTCTCGGGGCGTGTAGTAGAGGTAGGATGCCCGCTGGGCCACTCCGCTGGCAAAGACGGGGGCAAACTCCTGCTCTCGTACCGCGGCTCCGAGAAGATGCACCACACAAGGACGGGAGTGGGACGGGATTTTGGAAAGCGCGGCCAGCAGGTGATGACACCCGAGGGAGTGTGACTAGAGCAGAAGTGGAGCAAGCGCCGCTGGTGTGACCATTTTGCTTTTCAGAATTCCTTTCGGAGTCAGACTTACCACAACCCGCAAATGGGAATAGCGCTCTCTCAACCGCAACAGCTCTTCCGCCAATCGGTCGCTGAAACGACTGGAGTTTTCCGATGCGATCCGGTAATAGTAGGAGAGCTTCAGCACATGGAGCGAGATATCTAGGGCGATTGAGGTGAGAAGAAAGGTTGGTGAGGGGAAGCCCAGCTTCATCTGATTGGCAACCCAGCAAAGCACTGTGAGCGGGATGATGTAGTTGAGGGTGGGCTTGCCGGCCGGCCATGTATAGCCCAATGCAGTGTCTCCCCAGCGATGCCTATCGGACGCCACGAGCCTGTGATGGGATCTAATGGAGTTGAGATGAGTGGGGCGGCATATTCCTTTTTTCGCCTGAAGCCTCGAGGGCCTTTTCTTACTCTGTCCACATTGAAAAATTGCTTGGGCCGATTTGATCCGACATGAAGCCTACAGAAACGGTGGCAAATAGCACATCGACGCATGAGATACAACTGGAGTTTACCATACATAAAATAATTCAAAAAAGGGCAGATTACCTCGAAGATAAAGAGTCGCCTCGGAGTGTTTGGCGTGATTAATGTGAAGGTGATATTTTGGCTTCGGCAGTTCGGTGAGAAGGGGTGCGAGAACGGCACGGTTTTTAACGAGACCGTGGAGTGAGGCCATGGTATTCTATCCGCGAGAACTACGGCCCTGAACGCAACCAGCGAATGCACTGAGACAATGTAAAGGAGTATATATATCTGTAGGTACGACTGTGGTATTAGAGATGTCTAAGGTCTAATGGAGAAGAGATTTTGGAGGAGATGGAAGGCTCGAGTGGTGTTGAGGTGCTGAGGGGTTAAGATATCATAGCAGAATATATATGAGTAGGTCGGAGGGCCACGGTAGCTAGAAGAGAAAAGTGAACGGATCTCTCGGCAGGCTCGAGTGCGAATGGCAATTCACAAGAGGAGGAGCAGAGAAGAGCCGCCAGCCCTCGTTTTATTAATGGCCCCGCTTTCTCGCTTCATACTTGGATTTCAACGTGTTCTGTTCCTCTGGATAGGATTTCAAATCACATTCTGGCCAACGATTTCGCCACACTCTCGCAAGACTGGGTGTCCATCGAATTCGAGACCTCCACTCGGACATCTACAGAATAAATAGGATCGAAGTTTATTTTATTTCATAGTCGATTCTCTAGTAAATAATGAATAAAGAAAACAAGTCTAAGGTGAAATAGTAGATAAAGACACGAGAGCACCCTCCACAAGCTCCCAAAAGAAAGAAGAAAATAAAAAGAAATAGACATAAAAAAGAAAAATTGAATAAAAAAGAAGAAGAGGAAAAGCAAAATATGGAAGACAACAAAGCCAAAGCGACCCGTCCAACACTATGCAACGTCCAATAGCTCCTTACACCATTCGTACGTGACGAAGCTTGTAGCGATCGCGGGGGCCACCTTCAGGTAATTTGGCACCATGCCCTTGTATAGGCCACGGACGCCCTCCTTTGCGACGACATTGCGAGCGGCATCCAAGGTTCCCCGGTACTTGTATCCAATCGAGGTCATCCCGGTCACCTGCATGCGGCGCCGCAATACGTCCAGAGGGTAGGTGATGGTCTGCGCGATGGAGCCGGCAAGAGCGCCACAAAGGAGCTTGCGAGGCACCGAGGGACTTGTTTCGGAGGGAGGCGTGAGGTATTTTCGGAGGATTTCGTAGCACTGGAAGTTCAGCGCGACGTAGGGGGCGACCCCGAGGAGCGTGGGGACAAGGCCGCGATAAACGGCGAACAGGCCGCCCTCGGTCCGATAGATCGTGACCATGGTCCGCCAAATACCTGGGAGCTTTTCCCCCGTCCCCTTTCTTGCCGACTGCACCGAGAGCCGTGTCCGGACAATATCCAGCGGGTAGGTGCACGCCACAGATGTCAATCCCGCACAGGCCCCTGCCGCCAGTCGCCGCGGCGTGTCGAGCTCATTTTTGCCACGCTCCATAAACAGCCGCTTGAACTGCTCATAGGCCGCGAACTGGACGGCAGAGTACGGCACAATGCGGATCACATTGGTGCCGTTTCCGCGGAGAAAGCCCAGCATACCCTCCTCGCGCCATATTTTGACCAGGGTCGGAACCACTCCCTGATAGTTGGCCGGCTCCGGACCTTGCACCTGAAAAAAGAAAAGAATGCAATGAGCACCATGCAACGAGAGAATAGTAGCCTCAGCCGCAGAGAGCGGCCGGCATTCACATACTTGGAATAGAATTTTCATTCGTTCTAGCGGCGACACCACCGTTCTTGAGACGGCTCCGGCCACGCCACCGGCGATCAGGTGCTTAATGAAGACGGGATTCATCTTCTCCTTCCAGAATTCGTAGGAGAAGGGGCCGGGTGCTAATGTCTTCTCCTCGATTCTCTCCTTCGGCTCAACCTTCACCTCCACCTGAGCCTCCGCCTCCTGCGGAACAAATCCAATGCGTGCCAGATCCCGTAATAAATCCTCCAATTCTCCCGGGGTCAGCTCTCCACCCTTGGAGGGAATGACTTCGATGTTGTGCGCATCAAGAAGCTGTGTGAATTCGGCGTATGTCATCGAGGCATTGCCATCCTCCTTTGTGGCCAGGGATATTAATGTGTTGGCCATTTCCTATGCAATCAGACCCCAGTGTTGGGAGTTAAAGACACGGGGATCTGCGGAATTAAGAGAAGAGCATGGGGGCACGGGGGGGTGCGTTACCTCATCCACCAACTTCCCGCGCGTCCCGAACATCTCCGAGTATACTTGTAGTAGGTCGCGCACGTCCACCACGCCATCATTGTTGTGGTCAAGCCGGGCGAACGCCGTGCGCACTGCAGTTGCGTTTTGTGACATTATTTACGAATGGTAAGATAAGAGTTGGGAGGCGGATGTCGAGTGTACGTAAATTAAATGTGAAGGGAAGAAAAATTCGCGGAAGTTTGAGAGGGGGAGGGTCTATAACAAAGGGGGCATGATATGGTCCAGAAGGAAGAAGAGGACACAATGTCAGAGAACAAAGCACACCGACACAAAAGGGAATAAGGATACAAAAGAGGGAGGTGGGCCAAAGTCAAAGCACTGGCGAATTATCAAAATCACCTGAATGGAAAACCCCAAATCCCTCGCAGTCGCTGTAGAATTGGAATGGAGTGGAAATAGAGCGTGGGGCGCTTGCGATCACAAACCTCTTGGGCCGATGCTGGGCGGGGGGGTTATGCACAAGAACGAGAAGAGCGAATGAGCAGATGGAGGAGGGGAGAGAGGGGGGGGCTACGATTAGTTTTTGTTATTATTTTTTTGGGCAGTAAAAATCACAAACAAATAAAACGTTGCTTCGGGTCAGGGGCGACAAATTCCAAATGGCCCGTCACTCCATTTGTAATTGGCGAGATCCCTTTTGACGCCCTTTTCCCTCTCCCATTCATCCCAAATAGATCCCACAAGATCTTTTACAAAAATAGTTAAATGATGAGATAACAAAGAAAACTTCCTTTATCAATCAATCAAATATTCAACATAAGCTTCGATTTTTTTTTTCATAATAAAGGAGGAAGAAACATCCATCATAACATGATAACAATAATAATGATGATTATATCTGATAGGAAGGAGGAAACGGGGGGGGGGGGGGAAGAGGGGAGACCGAGAAAGAAGAAAAGTAATAATTACAGGGCTCTCCATCATTAGAACAACAGATTATCAAATTGGTTCTGCTGTTGTTTTTGCTGCTGCTGTGACTTGGGCTGGTTCAGCGAACTTCCTCCGCCCATGGGAGCGATGGGAGTCATCGAGGCACCCACCGGTTTCGAGGTTGAGTTAGCGGCCCAGAGATCGAATGAGGACGGCGCCTTCGACGCAAGCGAGCTGATCGAGGGCCCGGCCTCGACCTTCTTCTCGGCAGGCTTGCCCAGCGAGTCTAAGGAGTAGAGGTTGGAAGCCTTGGCCCAAATGTCGTCGGGTTTCAGGTTGGGAACCGGGTTTTGCGGCCTCATTGCCGAGGAGGAGGGGTTGATTGGCGCAGGGGATGCCAATGGCTTTGGTGCAAGGGCCGCTCCTCCCATGGAGGGCATGGAGGCGGGGGCATGGCCAGTGGATGCGGGTGGAGAGGCGATCGGATTCACGGCCGGCAGGTCGCCAAGGAGATCATCCAACCCTAGGGAAGGCTTGGAGGTAGGCTTTGCAGGCTGGGCAAAGAGGGAGGCGGAGGAGGGTGAAGGATTGGTCGCTGCGGCCGCGGAGCTTGGAGGAGCGCTCTGGAAGTCAGCAAAGTCATCGTCTGCAAAACAAAGGAGATATTAGGGTGAATTTTCGAAACCAGTAGCAATGCAAATGGAATAAACCGAGTTTACCAGCATCGGCGGATGCGCTCTGCATCGTGCCCCAATCATCGTTGGCAGCTCCTCCTCCGGGCTGTGAGGAACTGCTGTCAAGTGGCTCATCAAAATCGAATAGATTCACTTCCTTCTTCGGTTGGCTCGCCTTGTTGTTGTTGTTGTTGTTGCCGTTGGTCGCCTTTCTCTCGGTCCGGCGGGTAGAAGAACGACGCCTTGGACGTTCATCATAGTCATAATCATCATAGCTACCTCCGTTGTTATCTTGGTAGCGACCACGCTGGCGGTCATCATCATCGTCACGAAATCCGCTTGAACCGTCGTCGTAATAGCTCCTGCCTAGAGCATTGATAGTAAGTAAAAAAATCAAAAAGTTAAGCCGTGCCAACAGCAATCGAGCGAAAAAAAAAAAAGCACCATTCGACCATCCTACATATTTAAATGTGAATGGAGATGGAGCTAATTCTTACCTGCACCGTACGAGTCACTTCCGAACCCTCCGTATCGAGAGGCTCCTACCCCAAACCCGCCAATATCCGAGCTTATGCCAGTGTATTTGTTTTTATTTTGCTTAGCCTTCTTCCTCTCCTGCTTGATCTTCTCTTGATCGCCTAGCATTTCCACTAGTTCTTTAGCCCGGTTTCTCACTTGAAAAAAATGCCAAAGGTATCAGTGTAGGGGCTGTTTTTTAAGTGGGAGGCTTCCAAATTACAAACTTACCATTCAGTCCTTGGTCTTTGCCCTTCTCATCGATATAACTGAAATTGCGTAGCATCTTAATAAGGGAGAGATGCGATCGCGCATCATCCACCACTCGCTCTGACCCATTCTTGACGAGATATTCTAGCAACTGAAGGGCCTTGTAGATCTGACGCCATTGTTGTGGTGTTTTTTCTGTAAACCGCTTGTAGATGGTAGGCATAATTTCTGCGAAATACTGGCTGTTTAGAGACATAGCGAGTGAGCATATGATGAGGAAAAAAAAAGGCTCTGAATTCAAAATGCCGCTTCTTGCCAACTTACTAATTGTAGGTCCCTTGCGCAATCTCGTTCATAAGCGTGCTTGAAGCACCCCATGGTTCATTGTTTGTGGCCTCATGGACTTTGGCCTCCATCTCCGTATAATTCAGCACAACATTTTTGCTATTCGCCACGAAAACATTAGACCATCGAGTTTTCACATCCCCTATTATGGTTACACTTACACTTTGTTGATGACATCCTTTACATCCCAAAGGGTAGGAACCTGAATATTGGACAAATCCATTCTTGCCGCTGGATGATGCGACCGCCTGCGTTGTACTTTTAGTTGGGATAATAAATCTTGGAAACCCTAGGGTTGGAGAGTGGGCGAAAAATGAGTTGTACACTTTGAGTGCAAGCTCAGTTGAGGGAAGTTTGATCCGTTAATCAAGGAATTTGACATCTGGAGCCTGAGTCATGAAACCTGCAAAACCTTAGGAAAACTCGAAAATAAAAATTCAGATAAACAGCAGAGGAAAGGCTAAAATATGAAGAAGCAGAAGGAGAAAAAACGAGGGTTTATTATATAAATTAACAAAACAATTCTATAGAGATGAGAGAGTTCTAGTTCCCGCTATGCTTCATATTTCTTATGATGCTTCCATTCCGAGGACTTCAAGCTTATACACCGTCACTCGGCCGAAGAAATCAGTGCTATCCTCGAACACAAGTTTCAGCTTTTCGATGGGTCTTTCCGGAGATAGCACGGGAAATCTGTGAGAGGAGAGAGAGAGAGAGCACGAGTTATGGATAACAATGGGCTTTTAGTCATTTCAGAGAAGCGTTTCTGGGAAAAATTGAGTAAACTATCGACTGAAAAAGGATATTTGCACCATATTGTTGTCATCCGGATAAAATGAAAGCAACGGCTCGTACGCCGTCCCAGTTTTGCAGCCGAATGCCTGGCACTGTTTGCCGACGAATCCCCCTTGGAATTGCAACACAAGCTCCTTCACGATGACGGAGCGGCCAAAGTCGATAAGGATAAACTGAGGCTTCCCCTGCATTAATGCGTGTACTTTAGTGCAAGAAGCATCCCCCCACTTCCTTTATCCACCGGTCGCTTGGAAGTTGCTTTCAGTGAATGCGTCCTCATTTACCTGGTCTGAATTCCAGCACGTCTCATCATTGCCGTCCACTAGGAACTGCTTGCCGAAATTGGTTGTGTCCTTGTTCAATACCGAACTGACCCTGAGCCACAGAGAGGAGGGCGGCACAAGTGTTTAGCCCCAAGGTAATGGTGCCTAGCATGGCCAGAACTTACTTTAATCTTATCGTGGAGTCCACCAAGTTTTTCACCGGGTCCGTCATATTTTTAGGAGTAAGCAATAAAAAAAAATACGAAAACGTGTCACGAATTCATTCCAGCATTCAAGTCAGCTTTCCTCAAATAATATTATTGCCCTCATTCCCTCCCCCCTTTCTCTTGAAAAAGAATCAAAAAAGGCATGAATTCGCTACACAACCACACACTAAAGCAGCTTCACGCCATCCAGCGGGATTTGGCCAAGTTTGAGTCCGGAGAGGATCGAAGCGCTGGTTTACAAGGTGAATTCAATCGGTTTTTCATCCATCTTTCTCCATGTTAACCGCTGCGACATTGTTGGCCCCCCTCATTAACTAGGCCAGATTACAGCGGGTTTTAGCACACTGAAGCGCTCCATTGATGATTTCGAGTCCATGGCAAGGCGGGAGATGATTGCAGTTAAGCGCGAAAAAGCATTAAAGTATAAGCCAACCCCTCTTGGATGATATGTTGTTTCCGGCCATTAACTCTCCTTCGCACACTCTTAGTCAAGTAGCCAAATTCCGGGACGAATTCCAGGATTCCAAGCTCAAGTTCGAGCAGCTCAAAAAGGATGAATCAAAAGAGGCTATGACACGCGATCGACAGGAGCTGTTAGAGCGAAGGCGATCAAGGCAGACATTTGTGATGGTAAGCACACTCGTCCCCCCAACTATGGACGATATCTCTGTTGGCGGGGGAAGGCCTCATGCTCTTCTCGCAATTCCATAGGCTGAACATCCCTATCAATCCCCCGCAATGAACCACACTCTCCGCGAGCACTCCTTCGTCAACAGCACCGAGCAGCAGCTCGACTCCTTCATCTCTCGCGCTCAGGATGTGCTCGAGGATCTTCGCGGTCAACACGGCATCCTCAAATCCACCCAGCGCAAAATGCTTGACGCAGCCAACACCCTCGGTCTCTCAGGGAGCGTGATCAGGTACATCGAACGGCGAACCACGGAAGACAAGTGGATCTTTTTGGGGGGCATCGTAATCACCATCCTCATTATGTGGGCGATCTGGTACTATCTGCAGTAGGCCGGGGGCGCAAAAATATTTACGTTTTATTTAAACTGTTTTGGCAAATCTTTTTTTTCGTGAGGGAAGCGCTTTACCATCATGTTATTTGTATATTCTTATTTTTTCTTTGTTTTAGATCTCTTCTATTTTTTTTATCCCTTTTCCTTATAGCGGCTCTAATATGTATTGTCCGTATTTTACTTTTCACTACAGCAATAATTTCATAAAGAGAGGAATCCTACAGGGTATGGAATAGTTTCTTTTCTCTTTTTTATTCTTGGAAAAATAATAATTCAATTTGTATCATAAGGCGAAAAAAAAAGTAACATGGAAGAGGATAAAAAGGGGATCATCTAGGAGAGAGGGAAAGGGAAGAAAAGAATAAACAAAGTCTAGTGTGGCCGCGCCTTCACTTGGTCTTGATCAATCGCAGTTTATTTGGCGTGAACTTGAAGTTGTCTGCATACACTTTCCTCTCGAACTTGGAAGGCTTGGGCTCCTCGATGTAGTATGCCCATCCCTGCTTCTCGGCAAAGAGGATGGCGTCCTCCTTCCGCGGGAATTTGAGGCGCATCGCATGCACGGCATCGGCGGTAGAGGCCCACCCCATTAGGGGGTTCTCCCACCTGGAATCCTGCTCGGGGATATCGAAGTCAAGTCGCCAGTGCTCCGTGTTGTGGGTGCCCTGCTGAAGTGCAGTGCGGGCAGGCTGGAAGATCCGGACGGTGCGCTCACGAAGCGATTCTAAAAATAGCAAACAGAATTAGATCGGGGTGAGGGGGAACTCGGACACACCGGCTAGGGTTAGCCGAAAATGGTGCCCTCATCTCCAGATCGCAAGAACTTACCAGGCACGCCCGACACCACATCAGCAGGTACGATATGGGACTCCTGCCGTGTCACCGCCAATTCGTCGGGACTGGAGGTAGATTTCGTAGAGTAAGTAGAAGCTAAGAGCGATCGCGATGGGCGTAGCGCTGCCACTGCAAGATTTCTGCCAATTAGTGAGGCCATAGATGGATTAGCAATGTGTTTTAGGTTGGCTTAGGAAAACCACTCCTCTCCCCCCCTCCCTTTCCCTGTTCTCAATAGAGGGATGACGTAGGCGGCGCAGCAATTTCGGGTTGGGATGATTGACAGGCAAGGGGCACCTTCATGCTAGCATTTGGATTTAAACTTTCAAACGGCTAAGAGAGAGCTAACGACGCAATGCCAGGCTATCATGACACAATCTGCACAGAAATATAGTTCAAGCCTAATTCTCCCCCCGCCCTCGCCCTCTCTGACTATTAACAATGGGATCGATGCCCCTCATCCTCTCATCATTCGATCACCATCCTCTTGGAGACGGCCGTTGCAAGAGTGAGGATGGCATTGGAGGCATGGGCGCGGCAGGGAGGAGGACCGGCTGCAGGTCCGGTCTGGCTGGGTCAACGGGCCCAGTTGACGTGGCCATTGACAAGGGAAGCCGATTATGCACCTTTCCATTTTGAAGGCTTCAGCCACCGGGCCGCTGCAGATGACAAACGACAAAAAAAAGTCTTCTCTCGGTCCAATCCAAACTGCCCTCTTCCCACCGCCAGTATACAGACAGTAGCAAAGTGGGACAATACTACCGCACCTTGTGCTCGATCTCAAAGTAAGAGCTTATTCCCGCTTTTGTTTGGGAGGGCAAGCGGTTGGGTTGGTTCCCACACTTTGTATTCGGGTGCGGAGGAGCCAGGTGCTGAAATTGGAGGAAAGAAAAGCCGGTCGCACCCACCGTTACAGAGTCTCTCGGGGGCCATCCTTTCCTGTTGGCTGCTTCGCGTCATGAACTCATTAAAGTGCGTCTTAGGCCCCATTGTGATCCACAGCCGCAAAACCATACCCAATTCCACCGGAACTCTACTCCTCTGAAGCATAACTTTGACGCGACTCCTCCTCCCGCCATTGCCCGCCCCTCCACCCCTGTTTTGTCGCACGCTCATCTGCACCTCTCCTTTCCTCTCCCCACCTCGCTGCGCGCGGATGCGCTGCACGGCAGGAGGCAGTGTTTGCAACGGAGAATATAAAAGCATCGCCTGCGTTTGGGTCTGGGCGTGGACGATTAGCGTGCATGCCCCCCTTGTTTGTTTTTGCTCTCGTCTGCATTATGCTGCAATATGCAATAAAAATGGAGCAACAACAATTCAAGGTTCAAAAGAAGCTTCTCGTGTATAGTGTGAATAACTCCACTTTATGCGTGTAAATAATGCTAAAGTGAGGGGGCTTTATGCCAGGAATCGGCACTCGCTGGACCATGCACTTTATTTTGCTATTCTAGGAAAATAAGGAAAGTTAATGTGATCAGTGGGCTGCCACATTCTTCTCAGCCCACTCCCTCCATGAGGGGGCGGCAGAACTATTAGCAAGGGGGGGGGGGGGTGGAGGCATGGCAGAGGGGCCGGGAGGGATGAGGAGAGAAGGGGCACGAGGAGGACGCAAGCATCATTGGCACCTTGAGGAGACCGCTAAGACAGAGTTTCCTGGGTGTTACACCTTTTTCATTGAATATCAAAGAAGAGCACCCGGTATAATTTAGCTTTACGGTTTAGGAGAAATCTTAAATCTGTTTCAAAAAAGAAAAGTCATTCACGGAGGAGCTTTGGTGAACTAAGCAGAGGGAACTCTATTAAGAAATGGCGGCATACGAGCAGTAGAGAGGGGGAGAGGAGAGACGCACAAAAAACAACAGAGGGTTCGCCCCAAAACCTGGCCTCACGAGGAAGGGCTCGACCACGCTACCGAAAGACTGGAGAGTGGGGGGAGGGAAAGAGGAGAGTGGGGAGAGAAGAAGGAAGATAAAAGCCTTCGGTTCGGTTCGAACCTTTTGGCTGGACTCTATTCTAAACCACTCGTGAAAACTGGTTTTTGGAGCCATGGTTACTTGAAAGTTTGAATCAACTCTACAAGGAGGAAAAAAAAATTACTCGGAAGCATAAGTTTAAAGCCTAGTCCTTCTTGGTGTGCTAGAATACAACGTATTATTAATGTAGTATTTTGCAGATGGCAAGGGTAAAAAATAAAAAGAGAAAAAAAAAATTGCGTACATAATAGAGTAGAATGAAGACGTGGAAGACCGAGAAGGCACAGATTATTTTAAATATTAAATAGATGGGGAGTGGTGGTGGTGGTGGTGAATATGGTTCAGGCTTTGACGGATCTCCAACCCGGCGGTGCAGATTCCGAAGAAGCCTGAGCATTGGGAGGGATGGCATGCAGATGAGGAGGGCGTGCGGGTGAGTCGACCATTGCATAGGGGGAGGAATACGAGGACGGGAAGGGGTTGCTTTGACTCGGGGGCATACTCTTTGACAATGGGGACGGCTCGGGCAGCGGCCCCGCCTGGTACGCGGGAGGCCGTGGCGGCGACCTAGCCGGGTATGGGCTCGATGGGCCCGGAGGGTGGAACTGCCCAGCCATGGCGGGGGCAGGGTAGGGAGGGGTGCGAGGCTGGGAGCTGGGCCGATAGCTCACCCACTGATTCGAGAAGCGGTCGGTCTGCGCCATTGCATGTGACGGACCATCCTCATAAGCCCGGCGAGGAGGTGGCGGCCCCGAGGCCGGATCGTGCCGTCTGGACGGGAGCAGCGGGGGGTGGGGTTCCAGCCCGCGGCTGGGGGCGGTGGTCAAGGAGGATCTCCGGGACGGGGTTTTGGCTCTCTGGGGGGGATAAGGGGCGGGCTCGTTGGCGGGCAGCGGATGAGGGGCGTATTGGGTTGGCGGTCGGCCAGTGCGCTGAGTCGAGCTGTGCTCCGTCCAATAGGGGGGGTATACGTGGTCGGGTCGGATATTCTGGGGGGATAAGGCGGGGGGCGTGTCGTGGTAAGGTGGGGCGCCTCGTCGCCGGAGCTGGTCTGAATGGATCTGGTAGGCAATGTAGACATGGGTCGCTCCTAATTTGGGGCGAGCCGGCTCTGCTCGCTCGTAGGATGGTCGCTTGTGCGGCGGCGGCAGCGCACCTCCTGAGTGTTGACGGTCTAGCGGGCGGGGCGAGGAGACCTTTTGGGCTGGCGACGAGTACCGCGCTCCCTGCTGCGGGACACTGGGCGGATAGGATGCCGGGCGGTGATGTAGATGGGGAGGGGGAGGCGGGGAGTAGTGGGGGTGGCCGTGTTCCCGGTTCGAGTGCATCGACGGGGCCTGCTAGTTGCAAAAGCGAAGAAGCACGGCAGGTTAGTTGTGACGGAGAGAACGCGCACGCCTTCCCAAACCTACCTCTCTATGGGCCGGGTAGACTTGCGCTAGAGGCTGAGGAGGCGTGGAGCCAGGATGCATGTATCCACGGGGGGGCGAGGCAGGCTGCGCCGGGCTGAACCGTGGGTCCGCGCCCATTCGGAACCCGGTGGAGTGGGGAGGCGGGTGCGGATGCCGGCCCACCGGGAGTTGCGGTGAAGCGAGGGGCGGGGTCGCCCCTCGCCTGCGCGAAAATCCTTGTGTGTGATGGCGGGGGAGGCATGGCCGGCGCTCGGGGGGGGATAGGGCGGGTGAGAGGGCTGGGAGTAGAGGGCGGCATCCGAGGACCAAGAGTGCTGCATTTTTGTGCGAGCAGAAGGAGGAAGCGGCTGGTGGCTGCTTGGGAATTTGCGTTTCGTCGGGTGCTGGGGGAGAGGAAACGCAAACGGGAGATCACGTTGGGAACAAACTAGAGGAAGGGAGGAGGAGGGTTAGCTTACCTGGGGTGTACTTCGGCTAGGGGGAATGTCTTCGACTCGGGGCGTGCCCGGTGCCACGGATAGTCTGCTTGGTTCCGCTTCGCTTTGCCGCGGTAGTGCATGCTGGGCGGAGGGCCACGGCGGCCCGGCATGTTTCTGCGAATGGGGCATGGGGAGGGTGCGGGTTTCACCCTCCAGCAGCGAAGCTATGGACATGCTGCTCTTTTTGTGCGGGAGATTGGGCTGACTAGCCAGGATTCCTGCGGCGGTCGCGAGGGTGTCCAGGCTGCGCAGGGCGGCCGGGCTGCTGCTGTTGGAGTGAGAATAGGCTGCGGGAGGGGGGGGAGGGTGTAAAGGTGGCGTCATTGGCTGAGGGGTGGGAGGGGGGATCTAGTCAGCGGGCTGAGAGCAAATTAGTACAAGCATAAGAATGCCAAGGAATTGGGGCGGAAGATGAGGGAGGGGATATGAGGAGGGGAGGGAATAGCCAAGGTCAAGTAACAAAGAAAAACAAATAAAACAAAACAAGAGTGAGTGGTGACTCAATTCTCTTTTTATTTTGCTACTAGCTCACGTCGCGTGCTTACCTTTTTCACAACCGTCCTTAGCTACACAAGGATAATAATATTGTTCGTGTATCGTTTGGCTGGATAGAAATCCGGAGCTTCTTATATAATTGGACTCTGGATGCCTGAATAGAACCAATATACTAGACTTAACAGCTAAATGACACAGCGCTGTTTTCAGGGGGAGGAAAATGGAGCAAGATAAAGAGCAGCGCCAAAATGGAGCGGAGGACAAGGCACGGAGGGGAAAAGAGGGGGGGAAAAAGAGTGAAAGAGGAAAAGAGGAGAATAAAAAAACGTGAATGCAGGAATTAAAAAAAAGGACCTTGTGGCTGTTCACTCGAAAACACCTGTTATCAATTCTCAGTATATTCTGACTAGAGTTAGACTTTAATTTTATTATTGAGTTTAGATTGTGCATAGAGTTGTGAGATGTGTGACAGAACGGTGCATTTTTCTGCACTTCCGGAATCTAGAGTTCCTTAAGAATTCTCTCCAAACTCTCTGTGCAGCATAGCTCGCATGCACTGGGAAGGGGGTTTCCTGGTGTGCTTGTTGTGCCCGGCCGGCTACTCCAATAAGCAGGCGCCATCGCCGTGAGCGGTGCGACGCGGGGGGAGAGGGCCTAGGTGCTCCAGCTTGCTGTGTCGCCGGCGTGTAAAACAACGCTAAATCAATCAATCAATCAGCAAGCGCTGGGCACTGTAGATTGATGAATGGATCCACGAAGCAATGAATGGCAAAGTAGGTTTGCAGCAGAGTTATTCAAAAAAAAAAACCTGCAATCGTGGGTCACAATGCTTAATACTTTAAAAGCAAGTATTGTGTGAAATTTCCTTTGCACGACAAAAGGAAGGAGGTTGTGGTGAGAGAGGGAGAGTGCAAGGCGAGCCGCCACTACGTCACCTCGCCCCCCCAAAAAACGTGCTTTTCGGAATTACCCAGCGGCTCCACTCGAGAATGACCTTTTTTTATTTTTTGGAAATTCTTGACGGCCGGGAAACCAGCGCGGAATTCAGGCTCCTCCCAATTTCACCACCCAGCTTAACCAGTTTCCGGTGCGATCTACTTTATAAGCGTACAGAAATTCGCTTACACGCTAAGCACTGGGGGTTGCCGCCACCTAAGAGTACAATAATATTGTTTGTCAGCCCGTGAATACTATAAATAATAATTTACTGAAACGCCAATGTCAAAGCTGCTGGAGGAAGGAAGGGAAAAAAAAAATTAAGCTATCCGTGGTCATCCATTGATCGATACCACGCTGATGACTGGAGGAGGTCCCTCCCCCTTCCAGCATTAGGTTGGTGGATGGGATCCTGGGGAAGGTGGGCCAAGAGCTTTTAAGGAGTTTAGTGGTACAGGGTTCACGCCATCTGAAAATCGAGATAATGCCAGCGAGGATCCAGATGGACGGTCTATCTAAGAATCCGTCAACTTATCTTCTGAGATTCTGCCCATCTCCCCCCCCCCCCTTGACGATAAAGCCCAAGATTCTCTAGCCCACGAATGAGATGAGGAATTGGGGGATAGAATGCGTCTCCACCTCTCATTTGACAACGACGGGCTCTTGTGCCCATTGGTTCCTCCTTGTCCTCCCCCTCCCCCCAAACAGCTTCTCCTGTCATCATCAGGCGCGCTGCAAGTGTATGTCCCTGTATTCGATCTTGGATCGAGCTCTTGCAGTTGGAAAATCTCCCATGCATTGCTGCTGTGCGCTATTTTAATGATGTCTTGTTGGAGGCGGGGGTGGAGTGAGATGAGGGTTTGGAGCTGGATGCCGGCGATGCTAGCCTTGAAATGGGAGCAAGCAGCATGCAAAACAACGCATGTAGAGCTGTATGCAGAGTCCAGAGTCATAGATGCATAACCTGGCATGGCTCTTCGTTCAACCTAACCTAATTCAGTCTGAGCAGATGCAAGCTCAGTTGCGTCTTTGCTTTCGAATTTCCTCTGCTGACTCAGACAAAATAAAAACAAGGGATAAATCTCATGTAGATGCGCATGCAAACAAAATGTATGAAAATCCAAGCTACATAATTGGTCGTGCAGAGGTTCCTCTTTGGAAGTGTAGGTTTAATAAGTTGAGAGGAATGGCCGGCTTTAGCCATCCCATTGCAGCCGTAAATAGAGTCAACAATACTTATGAATGCAGATCGGGTATGAGGGAGGGAGGGAGGGAGGGAGGGGGAGAGTAATGGAAAACCTGTTGTGAGTCGTGGAAATGCCTCCTTATGCTTGTCAAATTGGAGGGGAAGCGGGCCACCAAAGCGGGGGAAATCAGAATTTCATATATGCGTATCAAACTTTCTCTGGCTCATAGCCCTAGTGTGATTGCTACCGCGGTCGTGTCTGCGCGACACTTTTGTGTCGCCCACGCAATCATATGCGCACGGAGCGCCTGGCTAGGGCTTGTGAGCAGGGTGAAAGCAGAGCAGCTAGAGAGGAGAGCGGTGTAGGAGGAGAAGAGGGGTTAGGGGGTTGAGGAGAAGGTTGGTCTAGGTGACAGGCTGGGACGTTGCTATTTTCCCTCTTAAATAGAGCAAACGGAGGAATAAGAAAAAGAAAAGATAGACAAGACATGCGAAGCGCTGGTCAATTCGAAGAGAAGTCGGAGCCACACGGTGATGAGATGCTTTATTGGGTAAATTGGGCGAGCGTTCATATCCTCCTGATCACAGTCACACTATTTACTCGACTTTGACTGCCACCGAATCGAGCCAGTGTCCTTAGTAGAAGAGATGGCGAAAAAGAAGCAAAAGGTGACCGATCAGAGCAGGCGACCAAAGCCCGAGGATTCCGAAGAATCCGATTTCGAGGTTGTTCCCAACACCCCTCTCCGCTCCAAGATGCAGCAGGACGAGGATTCTTCCGACGATGATATAGACTTGTTTGAGTCGTTCGCGGCGGCAGGAGAGCATTCCATGGATGGAATGGGATTGGGAGACCCTGCGATGTCGGACGGAAGCGACCACGATGACGAGGAAAGATTTATTGCAAAGCAGAATCAGGCGCTGAATCGAAAGAAAAAGAAGTCAGGCGGATTCCAATCCATGGGTAAATCTACTCTCCTTTTTGCTCTAGCTCGCCTCGTGCCTTTTCCTTCGTGCAGACTGGAAGTGGCCGCGATCACGGAGAATGCATCCGCCATGCTAACTTTTCTGTTGATGCTAAGGCCTTAGTCACCCGGTCTTCAAAGCTATCATACACAAGGGGTTCAAGGTGCCGACCCCCATCCAGAGAAAATGCATTCCGTCCATTCTGGAGGGGCGGGACGTAGTGGGTATGGCAAGAACGGGTTCCGGAAAGACAGCCGCATTCGTGATTCCGCTCATAGAGAAATTGAAGACACACTCGGCCAAGGTGATTTCATTCATTTTTCTTTTCACCATGCAAGGGGCCTCATTCTTAACGCATGTTTCCTCTTTTAATTTTATTATTGGCTACCCGCCTGCCACAGGTCGGCGCACGGGGTATTATCCTCTCTCCCTCTCGTGAACTTGCCCTTCAAACCGCCAAGGTGGTCAAGGACATTTCCAAATTCACCGATTTACGTAGCAGCCTGGTAGTGGGTGGCGATAACATGGAGGACCAGTTCAACATGATGGCTGGCAATCCCGATATGTAACTCTAGAATCTCCGCTCCATTGAGTGGGCCGTGATCGCTTATGCATCGCTTTTGTTTATGTCTAGCCTGATCGCGACCCCTGGCCGTTTGCTTCATTTGATTGTCGAGATGGATCTGGATCTGCGGTCGGTAGAGTACATTGTATTCGACGAGGCTGATCGGTAAGTTGGTCACCCTTCCAGAGATCACTCACCCCCAATTCTCACTCAGTCATGTCTATGTTCTCTTTGGCCAGACTTTTTGAGATGGGCTTTGCGGTTCAACTCCACGAAATTCTCCATCGGTTACCCCCCTCCCGCCAAACCCTCCTCTTCTCCGCCACTCTGCCGAAACTCCTCGTTGATTTTGCAAAGGCCGGGCTGCAAGACCCACTTCTGGAGCGATTGGATGCTGATACCAAGATCAGCAAGGATTTGGAGGTAGGTTGACCCTCGGGATGAGGATGGAGGTGGGGGCTCTCTTCGCCCCCCTCCTTTGCATCTTATCTTCCTCCCGGTTTCTCTTTATTTTTTCCCGTTCGTCAAGGCTGAACCTGTCCCCTCCCCCCTTCTCTCTCCCCCACTTCTAGATGGCCTTTTTCTACCTGAAACAGGAGGAAAAAGAGGCCGGTCTCGTGTATTTGCTGCGAGAAGTGATCCAGCTGCCCAAGCAGCCCGAGCCGAAGAAGGACAGCGCGGGGCAGACGATTGTCTTTGTGTCCACCAAGCACCACGTGGAGTACCTATCCACGCTTCTCGCCAAAGCCGGCTACCAGGTCTCCTACATCTACGGCACCCTCGATCAGACCGCGCGCAAGATCCAGATCAACAAGTTCCGGCAAGGCCGCACCAACATCATGGTGGTGACGGATGTGGCGGCGCGTGGTATCGATATCCCCATTCTCGAGAACGTCATCAACTACGATTTCGTGGAGAGCAGCAAGATTTTTGTGCACCGCGTGGGCCGCACAGCACGTGCTGGGCGCCGCGGATGGGCGTACTCGTTTGCGACGGCGGAGGAGCTGCCCTATCTCCTGGACTTGCAGCTGTTTTTGGGGCGGAAGCTCGCGCTGGGACGGCAGAGCACCAACTATGTGGAGGACGTGGTGGTGGGCGGGTTCCCTCGGGGCGCATTGGAGATGGACGTGGAGTGGACGCGCCGGGTGGTGGAGGAGGACTCGAACTTGGAGGCTCTGCGTAAAACCGCCCAAAACGGGTACCGCCTGTACTGCAAATCCCGGCCGTCGGCGGCGGCCGAGAGCTACAAGCGCGCCAAAGAGGTGATGGATGTGGAGGAATTCAGAGATACCCACCCCCTGCTTGGTGAGTAGCCGCGTCTTTTTTTTTTGTTTTATCGGTTGGCTCGCCATGAGACTCACCTTGGTTCTCTTCCCCCATGGGTAGCGGTCGATAGCAGCGACAAAGACGCCATTGCCCGTGAGAACCTGATCAACTCCATATCCAACTTCCGGCCACAAGAGGTAGGTATCCTTTGGTGTGCTCGCTCGCCCATGTTCTTGTGTTGACTTGTTGTTGTTTCTGGCCAGACGATTTTCGAGGTAGGGAGTCGTGGAAATAAGGCGTCCGTGGCCGCACAGGTGATGAAGACTCGGCGAGAGCATGTGGGAGGGCTCATCGAGGCCAAGCACAAATCGCACAAGGGCGATTCGAAGGCAGACGCCGCAGCCCCGGACAGCGGCGAGCTGGAGGCTGCCGATGAGTCAGACATCAAGGTAATGATGGAGGTTCTGTTCTTTGTCGAGGAATCTTGGATCCTGACGCCGGGTGACATCTTCGTAGGAGATCTTTTCCGAGGCGAAGAAGCGCAAGCGCGAGGCGCCCTCCGAGCCCGCGAAGAAGAAGAAGAAGATGAAGCGCGAGAGCTTCAAGGATGAGGAGTACTACATGTCCCACTATCAGGCCGATGCCAACACCGAGAGGGGGTAAGGCGCTTGATCCGTTTTGCCCTCATTTGTGTGGATCCCCCATGCATCGATGTAATCCATCTTGCTTTGCCGCTTTAGGTATTCCATGACGCAGGGCGGATCGTTTGCGGAGCAGGCGAACAAGGCGGTGCTGGATCTCCAGGCCGATGACCAGGACACGCTCAAGGCAAAGCAGAATGCGCTGCGGTGGGATAAGAAGAAGAAGAAATTTGTGCGGGGTGGCGGGGTAGGGTCGGACAACAAACGGCTGATCACCACCGAGAGCGGAGTCAAATTGGCCGCGACGTACAAGAGTGGAAAGTAAGTGCCACAGCGATCGCTCTCCCGGGGCGGTGGGGAGCGGCGGTCCATCCCAGCCCATTGGTGCGGCCCGACTAACCCGTCTTTCCCCCGCAGGTACAAGGAGTGGCTCCAGAAGCGCAAGATCAGCATGCCCAGGACGGGCGAGGAGGAGCTGCCGTCGGCCGCGGCCATGGCCCAGTCGGCCCAGCAGAAGCGCCGCTTCAAGCACCACAAGGTCGTGGCCCCCAAGGCGCTGGACCCGCTGGCCAAGGACTACGAGCGCAAGCTGAAGAGGCGCGCCAAGGAGACGCCGGGCGAGGCCAAGCCGCAGGCCACGGGCGGCGCAGCCAGGGCCAAGAGCGAGCTGAAGAGCGTGGACCAGATCCGGCGGCAGCGGCTGGTCAAGCAGCGGCGGAAGGAGAAGAATGCGCGGCCCAGCCGCAAGCCGAGAAAGTGAGGGCCGGAGTCTTGTTTTTCCCCCTCTTGTGTGTGTTTCTTATGCTTGTGCTTTGATTCGGTCTTGCGTGACTCGCAATATGAATCCCTTCTTCATTTCTTTCAAACATTCACAAACCCAAGCCGGCCTCCCAGGCATATGGGGAGGGCCCCCCCCTCCAAATTGGGCGGCCGATGAAACACTTGCACTAGGGCAAGTGACGATAACAGAATTTCGTTATCGGGATCTCCCAATGAGCGCCCGACAAAAATTTTTTCATCTGCATTCACCCTTGACACAGAGACAACTAGAGGGAAAGTCTCTTGCGCAGCTCTCTTTTCTCTCCTCTCCACTGCAAAAAATCCGCGGCCAACCTCCTCCCTCTACCGGTCGCTGCCGTTCTCCTTGCTCCCTCCCCGCCCCCCCCCCCCTCCGCCCGTTCCCCCGTTCCCTCCCCCGGATTCTTCCCGCTCTTCTCTCTGCGACTCTCCTCTTTCTCCCCCTCGCCTCTTCTTCCCCGCGCTACCCCCCCGTGAGCACGCGTAGACTCCTTCCGCCGCACTCTCGCACTCTCCCCCTGCTCTCTGCATCGCGACCAGCGCTCGCACACGGTAGCTAGCTTCGATTGCTTAGCTTCTCCCCCATCCCCCATCTCAGATCCCAGCGATCTTGACGCCATTGGATCGAATGTTGTGTTTGGAACAAACACTCTCCGCAATGTCCCAGGAACAGCTGCAAAACTCAGTCCCCTCCACGCCCACCAGCGACGTGGAAATCCGCCTGGCCCAGCTCAGCACCGAGGATCATGAATACTCCAACGGTGCTGAGTCGGTCGAGAGCGGAGAGGACGCCCTAACCCTGCGCGCCCTCGTGTCCACCCGAGAAGCCGGAGTCATCATCGGCAAGGGCGGGCAGAATGTCGCCCACCTGCGCGAATCGACCGGCGTGAAGGCGGGCGTCAGCAAAATGGTGCAGGGCGTGAACGATCGGGTGCTGACCGTCCAGGGCCCTCTAGAGGGCGTGTCGAAGGTATGTATGCCGGGCCGCCTTGCGTTCCCCCGCACCCACTAACCCTCCCCCCCGTTCCGCTAGGCCTACGGGCTCATTGCACAGTCCTTGGTCGAGAACCCCGCCCACTCCGGCAGCCTCGGCTCCCCGCCCCCCACCAACCTGGCCATCCGCCTGCTGATCTCGCACAACCTCATGGGCACCATCATCGGGCGGCAGGGCGCCAAAATCAAGCACATCCAGGACTCGTCGGGGGCCCGGATGACGGCGTCCAAGGAAATGCTCCCGCAAAGTACGGAGCGGGTGGTCGAGGTCCACGGCACGGTGGACGCCATCCGGCTGGCCGTGCTCGAGACCGGCCGCTGCCTGCTCGAGGACAAGGAGCGCGGGGTGGGCACGGTGCTCTACAACCCCTCGGTGCGGCTCACCCTGAGCGAGTTCGACCCCCTGCACCCCCTCAGCCGCCGCGAGTCCCTCCCCGTCTCCATGCGCCGCGACTCTCTCGGGATCCGGCGCGACTCTGCCGGCGGCGGCGCCATCGGCGGGATGGGGCGCCGCGAGTCGGTCCCCGTGGGCGGCACCCGCACCCAGAGCATCTCCATCCCCCCCGACATGGTGGGCTGCATCATCGGCAAGGGCGGCTCGCGCATCTCCGAGATCCGCCGCATGAGCGGCTCGCGCATCAGCATTGCCCGCGAGGCCCACGACGAAACCGGCGAGCGCATGTTCACCATCCAGGGCACCCCGGAGTCGAACGAGAAGGCCCTGCTGCTGCTCTACAGCCAGCTCGAAATGGAAAAGGAGAGGAGGCTCAGTCTCTCGGGTGGTCATGAGTAGATAGGTCGGAATGGCTTTTTTTTTCCTCCCCCTCCCTTCCTCTCTCCCTTTTGCTCTTCGATGCCGCTGCTGCTATCTCTCTCTCCCCCTCCCCCTTTCTCTTTTTTGTTATATACAGTATATATATACACATACTAAAAGTGGATGTGCGGAAAGAGGCGATGTATCTTTCCATTTCAACTCTCTTCTTCTCTTTCACATCTCTCTTCTCTCTTATTTTTGTGCATACGAAATCTCCTGTTCGTTCTCTCATGTTCCCGATATTGCTTTTTTTCAATTCTTGTTCATGCTTTTCTTTTTTAAAAAAAGTCTTTTTTTCTTCTCCCCTTCCCTCCCCCTCCCCCTCCCCCCTCCCCCTTCCCCTTCCCCCTTTCCCCTTCCCCCCTCCTCCCCTCCCCTCACTCTTCTATTCGTGTTCTTATCAGTATATGCCTTTCCACTATTGTGTGCATTCATATATGTGCGGTGTATAAGAGAAAAATAAAATATACGAAGAGAACCAAAAACACGAGAGTTTGGGTGATACAGAGGGGCGGGTGTATTTTAGGTTCAACCATGATGCTTATCGACTAGCTTCAACTAAGTTTTATTACGTGCCTAGCTTTGGTGCTTGTGTACCGGCTGGTTGCAGTTGCGTCGGCAACCGTGGGGGGGGAAGGGCGCCCGATCTGGTCGAGGAGGGTCCTGGGACATCGGTCACGAGTATCCCCCTCTTTTTCTCTCGGCATGGCCCGGATAGAGTGGAAGCCTAGTGCTTTTCACAACAACCCTCTCTTCTCGGGATGGATTTGTATTATTTCTAGCTATTTTATTTGGCTGGGTTGTTTTTGTCTCCCACTTTCTCCATCTCATGATTTTCGGTCGTCGCGGGCTTCGGTCCAAGCCTGGAGGAGCTTTCCCAATTCCTGAGGGATATTAACTCTGAACTAAAAAAAGTTAGAAATGTGGGTGAATCCTACAGATCCTAAACTGGGATCATATGCATCCAGCAAGAGGATGCAAGTGGTCTACAGAAAGGCAACCCTCGCCAGTCATAGTGCATCAAATAGGACTTTAAACCCAAGTCTTTCCGATGGAGCTCTGAGAACTCAGGGTAGAAGGGCACGCAGGATGAAGGAGCCGATTGCTCTCCCTTGTGCACAATTAGCATCGTCCAGGTCTATCCCACGCTGTTTGTCCAACCGCCTCCCTGTCGAGGGAAGGCTGATCGCTGAGTGGCGGCGGAGATAAGAGCCATTGCACAGCTGCTGCGCCAGCGACCCAGTCACTCTTGGCAGGAGTGTCTTGACTGCGGATTCAAGTGCAAGCTTGCAAACGCGTGATCGGCCAAGAATCTATCAAGGGCGTCAGTCCGCGTGCAAGCGGTATCCCATCCCTCCCCCCCAGCGCGTGTAGACGGCTCTCCTAGCGCAACATTCGGCTTACCATCAGGTCCGTCGTGTAGGTCAGGTTGGAGCCGATCGTCAAACGGGTGAGTTGTGCGCACATCAAGAGATTGATAATACCGGAGACCGTGTGTCAGTCGACAATGGCAATCTTTTCCTGCAAACGAGTATGGGGCTTGTACTAGAAAAGGAGAAGCTTCTGAGTTCGAATCCTCATGGCTGCAAATGGAGCTTAAAGCGTTTTAGTTTAGAGCCATCCGTTCCATGAGCACAGTCACAGGGTGAAACAGGAGAGAATTGTCGATGCTCTGAGAAATCGAAATTGCGCGGGGGGGGGGATTTCTGCATTCATGGGCCCATCCAATTTCCAACCCGCTCACTCCATTTGCTGCCTGCTCATTTCGCGAAGGAAAGCGGCCTTGCTTTTTTCGGGAACGCAATTTTATTCTGAGAGATGACAAAATAAAATTTGCGATCCCTTCCGATAATAAAAAAAGGGTTCTCTCCTTCAGAAGCACAGACTCCCGAGTGGTTGTGAAATTATCTAATTACAAAGTTTCTTGTGACCCTCCCGCTCTTGCTCTCTTCTAACTCTAACTCTCTCTCTCTCTCTCTTTCTCCCCTCTCCTCCCCTACTCCCCCTTCTCTTTCCCTTAGTGCGAGCCATCCCAGGCCCAAGGAAGCAATCAAGAGAAGCATCCATGCGCCTATCCGCCTCAGCTCCTCTCTTTCTCGTCGCGCTACTAGTCTTGGCGCTGGCCGACCCCATCTCGGCCAAGGAGAAAAAGAATTTCCCCTTCTGCAAGGGTCGATTTGCACCCACGCCGGAAAGATGTGCCAAGTTCAACTTCCCAAAGACGCCGGGCGAGCGGACCTGTATCGAGCCCAAGAATGGCACCGACTTCTTCGACATCTCGAAGCTGCCCACCACCACCCTGTCCGCCCACGGCCGCAAGGTGGCCCAGCTGATCACCAATGTGTTTGAGAATGGGGGCACCCAGTTCGAGTGGCAGTACGTGGAGCGCCTCGGCGACGGGCGTGGATTCACCTGTGGCCGCGTGGGCTTCACCACCGGCACCAACGACGCCCTGGCCGTGGTGAAGAACTACACCGCCGCCAAGGAAAACAACCTGCTCGCCAAATATGTGCCGGAGCTCGAACGCATCAGCAAGCTCTCCTTTTGTGACACGAAGCAGCGCGACGACACCAGCAACCTCCAGGGCTTCGACGCCGCGTGGCGCGAAAGCGCATGCACTGACGCAGAGTTCCGCAAGATTCAGGACCAGGCGGTGATCAACGGCTATATGGAGCCGGCCCTAAGGTTTGCCGCCCTTGCCAAAGTGGAGTCGGATCTTGGCAAAGCCATCATGTTTGACACGTAAGTGCCTCCCTCTTGCCGGGCGGGATTCCCATGCCGCTCTCTTACCTCTCTTTCTCTCTCTTGCATTTTGCTAGCATCATTCAGAACGGTTGGCACTACACCGAGCCCGACATCAATATCTGGCGCATCCTCAACTTGAGCGGCGGTTCCCGGCGCGAGGACGAGTCCGAAGAAGACTTCCTCACCCGCTTCATCACCACCCGCCACGAGCTTGTTTGCTGCGCAAACGACGACGTATGGCCAGAGTCCGGGGATCGTATGGATGACTGGATGACGGTCATTAAGAGCAAGAACCTCAATCTGAAAAAGCCCGTGAAGCTGAAAAACTTCGAGGTGACGGTGACGGGCAAGGAGGACACGGAGAAAGTGAACGAAAAGGAGTGCAAGTCATTCCTAGGGAAAGCAAAGCAATCAAAAGCAAGCAATAGACTGGCTGCGAGCAAGAAGAAAGGGAAACGCTGCCCCAAGAAGAAATGAAACTCTTATATGATCTCTCTCTCCCGCACCTATGTATAGCTTCTCGGCTACACTCCGCTATATTGCACTATTTTTTTTTAGCGTTAATATGCTTTTAATAATTCTCTATTTTACCCCCCTTGTCATGATTAGATCTGTAATAAATACTGGCGAAGTTTATTAATTTCCAAGAATCCTACCGAATTTTTGTGGATGTTTTAATCTGCACCTCGTTGATGGCCAAGGCTTGTTGCGCATGTGCTGAAGGGGATTGTCTAGGAATCTGTGAAGTGTGCTTCTCTCCCGTCATCATACCCTAAATAGCTACCTCGAGCGTCCTAGTTGGCTTAGGGGCGAGGGTATTTAAGGAAAAAGGGATGGAGCACTTTAAATAGCTTCCCGTCAACTGCACTAGCTACACCACCCTGCATGCATTCTTTTAATCCACCTGCTTGACAGGTTCTGTAACCATCCTCAAAATCCCGATTATGTAATGCTCAGGGTTCAGGTCCACGCTACCCTGCCCTCTATAGGAACGACTCCAACTGACGCGGTATGCCGCCCAATGCCGTAGGCTCTAATGCCGCGTGTCCTGGATATAAAGTAACTGCCTGTAATTTTGGCAGTTTTCGCCGAGAGTCGAGCGGTAACTTGGTGGCGCCCCGATGAATTATCCGAATCGGAATAGGGCTTATGCACGATACGACAGGTGTCATACGCTGCTGCATCGCCGGAGTATTGATACGTTGCTATGAAAACATCGCTCCGGAAGTTCGGGGTGCGAGCCCGGCGCCATTTGCCATGTCACAACCGGCCGCTGGTAAGTGGCCGAGACAGGCCGACTGGTCAAACATTGCTTTCGGAGGTTTACTAAGGGGAGGCACCAGGTGCCGAGGCTGGGTTTCTCTTCCTCGGTCTCTTCGGCACGGGGAAGGTCAGCGTCAAAGGGCAATCTCCATCTTTTTTCATAAGGCCGCCATCTCTTGCGCCAGTGGTCGGTATAAAACTTCAAATCACTTAAGGTGGCGCCGAGTTGGCAAGCGTTCAACGCGCTTTTGCCCTTCCCTGTTTCTTTTTAATTTCTCCCCAGAACATGTAGGATGCGCTTTTGCCTACCTTGTGCTCCGTCGAGAATCCCCTCTCTCTCTTGGTTTGAGTCCTTATTAATTGCAGTGACACCGGTCGGCTTCAGCTCCTCACTTATTGAGGTGTCTAATTTTTGCAATATTAAACATGCGAAATTAGGCCACACAGAAAGTCACAGCGCGATCTCCATGGCCAAGGCCAATTATGTGCAGTATTAAAATCAAATTCAACGATCAACCCAATTCTGCTATGTTTTAATCCCTTCCACCCCCCTCCCTCCCGCCAGATCCTCTCCGGCCCAAAGTCAGCCTCATGCAGCCCGGAATTCTGCTGCTTGAATTGGACGCGGCGTGGAAATTTCCAGAGCAAGCTTGACGAACAAAAAAGACAAGAATGGGGCTTTTCGCCCCCTCAATGCTTGCCAATTGGAGCGCAGATGAATTTGGCAGATCGGATTGGGGATTTATTGACTATTCTGGAGCGCGCAATTAAGCTGCCTTTTATTCTTGTCATTTCCTCAGAGTCATCGTCGTGGTTCCCATCCCGCTCCTCCTTCTCCATCGCGTTAACTCCATTCTTCTGATTGCATTAGCGAAATGGTTGTTCTCCGGTCGCTTGTTGCTCTCTTCGCCGTAGTTCAAGCGGTTTACGCGCAGGGGCAAGAGTGCCCCTTCATCACCAACCCTGTACAAGGTAACGTGGAATGGGCCTTTGAGAGGAATTCGATTTGTACGCTTGACTGACAGGTGTGGCCAAACCATCCCCTTAGGCACGGTTTGGAAGGCGGGTGATCAGGTCCTGGTGACTTGGTATGCTATCTCTGCTCTCCTTCCTCCCCCCTCTCCTGAGGGTAAGGACTCCTGCTGACCCATTTCCATATGTTTCTGCCAACAGGAAGCCCTCTAACGATAACGCAAAGATTCAAGTTATCCTGGACAAAGGCCAGCCTCAAGCCCTTGCACAGGTTGCCACCCTCGCTGATGGCATTGATGAAGACACAAAAGCCATCAAAATCACTGTTCCCAACAGTAAGACTCATTCTTTTCAAAGAAAGCAGCGGAGGTGGCTAACCTCTGGAGTGGAATAGATCTGGCCCCCGGCACCGACTATGCTCTTCAGATAGGATCGGCCGGCAACTTTTGCTACTCTCACTTCTTCACCGTGGTGGGTGCTAATGGCGTAATCCCTAGTAATAGCGTAAGCGGGGTAGCCGCCCCGTCCAGCTCGATGTCGATGGCTATGATGGCGCTCCCCTCTTCAATGTTGAACTCCATGTCTACTATGCTCCCGCTGCCTAGCAGCAGCAGCAGCAATACTATCGTCGTCAGCAGCTCTGCCCTGGCGTCCAGTTCATTGCCGACGGTCTCTGCTAGTGCCTCCACTCCGGTTAGGTCTGGGGCCAGCAGCGGATCTACCCTTCGTGTGTCGATGGTAGTGGGCTTCTCCGTTGTGTTGGGGTCCATCCTCTCATTGATTTAGTCGTGTTTAGGTCTTTTCGCTATACATATATATATCATCTATAATGTTTCTATATTTTATCCTCTCCAGCCCCCTTGTCAAACTCTCCTCCTCCTCCCCTCCCCATTAGTTCACCTCGTCTTCCGAGGATCGATTCAAATAAAACTAGCGTTCTAGGAGATTCCCCCCTCTCACATAAAAGCAGCGCGTGCCTCCGTTAACGTTCATCGCGCATGTGTTGCGGTAGATGGGTGCGACTGGGAATGCACGTCCGTAGTATGAATCAGCTCGTTATCGCGATAAAGATCTCGATACAGATTTCATGATTAATGCAAAGTTTCACAAAAATACGCCCGATTGACAAATCCGACTCCTGACTTTGGTTCTACCCTCAGACCTCAACTCCTATTTCCAGTGCTTCCTAGTTGTGCTTCTGATTTGGTGCTTTCCCCGTCAAACCCCCTTGGCTTGTTTTTCAGAAGTGATAGCGAGGTCATCATGCGTCCCCTACAGAGTATCGAGGAGCGGCTCGACTATTATTATCGAGTGGTCAACCAGCTGATCTTATCCCGACAGAATCCCGTCACTGGCTTAATTCCGGCTTCGGTGGCAGTGACCACCCATGGGGATTACCGCGATGCCTGGGTACGCGATAATGTCTACTCCATTCTTGCGGTGTTTGGCCTGGCGCTCGCATACCGCCGCTTGGATGATGACCATGGGCGTGCTTGTAAGTCGAATTCTTCCTTGAAAGAGTGTCCCCCAGAACTTGAAGAAGTGATGGTCCGTTTTCCTTTGATTTAGACGAACTTGAACATGCGGTGGTGAAGCTTATGCGAGGTAAATGGTCGTTGGTTGAAGCCGGCGCAGTTCTTGTTTATAGTTTGAATGGCGGGGAGATCCCAGGTGGCCATGCATTCAATAACCTATGCAATTATGTCAGGTCTGCTCTTCTCTATGATGCGGCAATCCCACAAAGTCGAGCGCTTCAAGCATACACAAGCACTTCATGATGCCTTGCACGCAAAGTATAACACAAACACGGGCGACACGGTGGTGGGGGATGGCCAGTGGGGACATTTACAGATCGATGCGACCAGCATATTCCTGCTCATGCTGGCACAGATGACTACGGCCGGCTTCCAGGTCGTGTACACGCAAGATGAAGTGGATTTCGTGCAGAATCTTGTGTTTTACATCGAAAGTAAATAGCTCCTGACGTGCCCGCCTTCTCATTTCCTTTGCTTTACTACATTCATTGCTTTGCCATAGGGGCATACCGGACCAACGACTACGGCATCTGGGAGAGAGGCAACAAGATCAACCACGGTGAGGCAGAGCTGAACTGCTCGTCCATTGGCATGGCGCTTGCAGCACTGCAGGCCATTAATGGAGTCAACTTGTTTGGCTCCCGAGGAGGACCCTCTTCCGTCATCTATGTGCTTCCGGATGAGATCACACGAAACTACACCACACTTCACTCTTTTCTTCCCAGAGAGTCCAACTCCAAGGAGATCGATGCTGCCCTGCTCTCGGTCATCTCGTATCCGTAATTATTTTATCCCGACCTTTGTTAGTAGGGTTTGATAGATGTCATTTCATTTGTGTTTTCTTTTTACTCAGTGCATTTGCCGTGAGCAGCTCTGAGCTGATAGAGCGAACAAAAAACGAGATAGTGACCAAGCTCAAGGGTCGATACGGTTGCAAACGTTTCTTGCGTGATGGCCATCAAACGATTGTCGAAGGTACTCTCAAGGCAATCCCTCTCTTTTACTGCTTATCATTAAACTAGGCCGCTTTTTTTTTATGCTTCGAACGAATAGATACCTCTCGTTTACACTATAATCCACACGAATTGAAAATATTCGAAAATATCGAGTGCGAGTGGCCGCTTTTCTTCACCTACTTCATTCTCGATGGTATCTTCACCGATAATTGGCAGCAGGTAGAGGAATACCGAGCCGCCTTGGAACCCCTGATAGTCTACTCGAATGAGCTCTTCGAGTCCTTCCACTCCGAGGCCTACAGCGATTTATACTCTGCATATTCTGCCCCGCCTTCGCCAGGAATCGGTTTACAGACTTCTCGGGTTGGCCTCATCCCCGAGCTGTACTACGTCCCGCGGGATCTTATCCAAAAGGAACGCGACGAGCCCCACTCCCAATCTCGTCTCCCCAATGATAATATACCCTTGGTGTGGGCCTCGTCGCTCCACATACTTGGCAATCTCATCTACGATCAGTTGTTGAGTGTGGCTGAGGTTGACCCGCTCGGCCGACGGTTCAATGCTACCCGTCCCCACAAAAGGGATACCGTGGTACAGGTCGTGCTTTTATCGGAGAACCAGGCTCTCCAGGAGACGCTTCGCACCTACGGCCTTGAAACACAGACTCTCGATGAGGTGAGCCCAGTCACGGTGTTCCCCCCCAACACCCTTCGCGATGTGTACGCCGCCTTGGGCATGAACCAGAAATTGGGGCTCTCAGGCAGGCCTAAACGGTAGGTTTTGCTTTTATAGTGGCCATTAGCCAAATTCTGTTTCATCCGATGCTTATACGGACTGGTTTGCTATGCTGTGTTTTATCTTTAGGCCTGTGGGCACGTTGGCCACATGTCGTCTGTATCGTATGCAGGGGAAACTGTATGCCTTTACACCCCACTTCATGGATGTGGAGGAGTTCTACCTGACCTCGGACAACCGCTATCTGGTCTCAGCTTTCGAGTCGGAGCTCAATTTTGTGCGTGCACATTGGGTATACAATGGCCGCCCCACCATGGTGATCCTTCTGACCCAGTCGATGCTGGGTGGACTCTCCTCCAGCCATCGTTACGGAACCGGTGTAGGCCACTCGGTCACATCCTCCGAGAAGAAGGACTTGTTCGAGTTTTTCTTGCGGCTGCGGTCCGGCAATATCAGCGGGACGCGGGTGCGTCTTGGTCGGCTGACGCAGATGGTGAGCACGTCGATGATCGAGTCGCTTGACTTCTTGGTCCACAAGCAAGGGTTCGACTGGCGAACCATCCTGGGGGAGACACATCAGCACCGCCGTCGCCAATCCGTCACCCGCCTTGGGTACAACGAGCGTCAGACTCAAGCGACCAACTCCGGGACCACCACGCCAAAGCGCCCACTGCGTCGCAATTCAAGCTTTGTTGGCTCCATTGCGTCCTATGAGGAACTGGCGAGTCCGTACTATGAGGCATCAGGCCTTCAGCTGCAAGAAAAGAACTTTAAGCTGCGCGACCACAAGGGGGCGAGTTCACCGTATCATCGCAACCCATCGCAAACACCCTCCCCCACGCCAAATGCGGGCGCATCCAACGATGACCAGTCGGACGCACCATCCTCCACACCCGTGGAGAATGGCATTGTTGCATTCACCCTCGGCGATCCAGTGTCGGTGCCTAAAGCTATCGATATGTTGTGTGAGAGCGTGAATTTATTTGACCAGATTGGTAGGTGCTGCTAAAAGATAGTGCTCCTTTGGCTTAGCTAAACTTATTCACCCTGATCTCTTTTTTTGGTCTCTTCTCCTTAAAGATCTCTTGCAGTATATCTTGTCTTGCCATGGGATGGACTACTATGTGGATCCCCTTGACGCCCCCATTCGTCAGTTGATCGAGGAAGTGTACTTCAAGGCGCTCCAATTGAAGCTCTGGTCTATCGTGCGCCAAGCGGCCGGGCTTTTGCGCAAAGCGGTCAACAGTTTGACTATCAACATTACCGATCTCATCATCCGGCAGAAGATGGTGACCATTGGACACGGGCAGCGAGAATACGTCATCTTCACGTCACTCAGTCCAGACGTCTTGATCAACGCAATATTTGAACGATGGTATGGGTGTTTTGTTTCCTCCCTCCTCCCTACCAGTGTCAAGCATGGTAGACTCACAGCTCTATTTGCTTGCCGCTTTTAGTGGTGACGATGCACGCGAAGGTCCGCTTATCCAGGAGGTTCTCACCAACCTTGGCTCGTTGATTCGTATGGACGCATCCATGTTCGATGGAATTCGTCGACTCCGGATACATTATGTCATTCTTGCTATGCGCGAAGAGTTGGCTAGACTGAACGATTGCGATGCAGATGAAGCAGTGGAGCACTTGATGCAGCTTTCTCCCTATGAAATCAAATCTTTATTGGCTACTGTGCTGAGCGGCCCTTCCTTGAGGTAGGTGGTCTTACATTTAGCCCCCTCCCCCCTTTCCTTCTCTCTCTCCCCCCTCCTCCCCCCTTTACTCATGTATGTGAATATATAGTTGCCATGATGTCAGGTCTCTCTACTCTGCCAACATTATCCCAGACACTCCTCATGGAGAATGGACCCTTGCCATTAACCAGAGGCAGAATTTCCACTTCACGCATACGCCTTCCACAGATGCGGAAAATACCTTCGAGTATACCTCCAACCTGAAACCGATCCCGGGCAAGGAGAGTGGAACTGCGGTCATCCGCGCACGCTCCGCAGGCTATGTTGCCGGCAACTATGCTCACATCGAGATCAATGGAGTGATTATGCCGGTGTCGTCGCGCGGACTCAACGTGGTGGTTCTGGATGTGGGGCGGAGTGCGATCCTGGAGACCGCCAATTTCGACACCCATATTTCGCAGGATGAGGCCAAAGACTTAGTCAACCTCATCGAGTGTTTGGACCAAAACACGGTTGTGGTGATTTGCGGTAAAGATGAGTGCAGTGAGCAGCTGACGGAGAGTGCGCGAGCCGCCTGTGAGAGCTTAGGGAGCGCGAAAGTACGAGAGGTCGGATATCGTGACTCTTGGTGTCTAATCGGAATCAAAGGGGCCGCTCTTGGCTCGGTCCCTGAGGCACACAAGCACAAAGATGCGGGCGCCACCGATGAGATCCAATACACGGTAGAGTTGGCCAAGAAGCCAGCTGCGACGCCAGCTGCTGAAAAGGTGCCCGACGACGAGTTAGTGGACGATAAGGCGGCGGAGCGAGTGAGTGAGATGGCCCCCTCGACGTCCGGGCGATGGCTGCGCCGTCGTAAGAACGACGGGGCGCTGAATCGTCTGCCGCCTGGATTCTACGCCAGGGTGTGGAAGGTGCTCAGTCGGTGTCGGGCCATTGTCCTTGGGCGTGAAGGCGCCATGCTTCCGCGTGATCCGACGGTTGCGGAGAAGACGCCAGAGGAGCCAAACTTTGCTCTGATGGTCGAAAACCTGCTGGATCGTATCGCAGACCCTGCTGAGCGCCAGGTGGCGGCGGAAACGCTCATGGTGATTGCGGATGCGCTTGAGCGCAACTCGGACGCGGACCTGAGCGAGCGTGACATCGATTTGACCCCGATCATCTTGGATGCCATCGAGTTATTCTGGGCCCACTGGGTTGAGGAGGCTCAGCGTCAGGCCAAATGCGGGGAGGACGAGGCCCGGCGGCTGAAACTCCCCCTTGAAGAGCATGCTCGGACCTCGTCCATTGCAAAAAACCTCTTTTTCGACTGCGAGCCTGCTAGCCTGGAGCTGTTTTTCCACCAAGCCTTTACTAAGACTCTTTAACGGATTTCATCCTGGGGGGGAGGACTTCAGTTAGACATTTTTATCATGGGATGGTCACACTTGGTTTTATCCTGTATCGGCTTACTCGCTATTTATTCACTGGCCTATTTTGCCTAGATATAGATGTGTGTTGGCTCTCTCATCTTGTTTCACATTCGTACTATGCTGTGTATGTTCTGTTATGATATATCCAGAGGCTCAATAATCCATTTCTTAATCTCGTAATCAAGCAAAGATACGGGGCTGCGCTTAGACAGTCACAAATTGTTTTGAGATTTCAAAAATCAATGGAATCCACCGCTACAAGGATCTCGTCAACTTTGTGAGATGATCGGGCTTAAAGGAGTGCTCAACGTGATCGACAACTCGGGGGGTGTATTCGCCGAGTGTATTCGAGTGTTAAATCAAAGCCGCTTTGCACGGCCAGGTAAAGGATGTTTCTCTGGGAAAAATGCTCCTTAGTATTTAGTAAATGGGCTGTTTTTGTGTATCGCATGTAAAGGTGATGAGATAGTGGTGGCAATTAAAAAAGCACGCCCTATAAATGCAGCGCTCCAGGGTCCACAGGCTGCAAACAAGGTCCGAAAGGGAGAGGTACATCATGCTGTCGTGGTGCGAACCAAGAAGGAGGTTCGACGCCCTGATGGACGATATGTACGCTTCGATGACAATGCTTGCGTGCTGCTAAACAACAAGAAGGAGCCGCTTGGCACGCGTGTTCTCGGCGTAGTTTCCGCGGAGTTGAGACAAAAGAAGTGGATGAAGGTGGTGTCGCTGGCCCCCAAAATCGTCTAACGGCCTTTTTCGTTTTCTTTCCCTCCTATTTATTGTGATATAATGGTTGTTTCCCGCTTATACGTTTTCTCCTTTCTTCTGCCTCTTCGTTTTCCCCTCCCCCTCCCCCTCTATCCTCTCCTCAATCTAGAATACGGGGCAAAAGTCCAGCAAGTTTAATATTCTCTCTCATTTTCTTTTGTAAAAGAGAGCTGCATTTTTTCTAGAAAAGAACCCTTTCAAAACAATCCATTTTTGAATTCACGATATTTTCAAATTTAGCAAGTTCCTCTACAATTAAGATACAAAAAAAAAAGAAATATACATAATATAAAATCATTCTAGTAGCTCGTCCAGCCACTCCTCTGCATTGTTGAGCTTCTCATTTTTCATATCGAGCACGGTGGTATCATGTGTCCCTCCCAAAGTCGGCTGAGAATGTGGGATCCGAGGTAGATTCATAGGGGTTGCTGCTTGGCTTCCATTCCAGCCAGTCTGGCCCGCCCCTAGTGCTTTCTTCGGCTGCGGTCGTGGCAGCGACACTTTCGTCTCTAGACCATTGATTTCTTGTGGCTTAGGGTTGTCGGGTTTCCCATGCAAGTAGAATGTTTTGGGAGCTTGATGAGAAGGAGAGCGTCAATTATCAAATGAGAGCTAATTTTAAAAAGGCTTGTACGCATACCTTTAGGGGGCTCGTTGATCAAGAGCAAAGTGTCAAAGTCTGTGTTGAGGCTAGAGACCGTATCCTCAAGCCCAGTTTGCCGTTCTTCTGGACTTTCTTCCGAAGCGTGCAAGTTCACTGGCCCTAGTACAATCTTGCGGGGCTCCTTTTCTTTCAAGCTTTCAACAATCGTCTTGCCACTGTCCTTTTCCTTCATCAGCTCTAGTAGCAGCCTCGATTCCTCCTCCTCCTTCTTTCTCTGCTCTGCCAACTCAAATTGAATTTGCTCCTCGGTCTTTGGTTCTTCTCCTTCCACCTGGGCTGCGAGTACAACAAATCAATTATTGGCGCTACAATAAAGCAGTGAAAAAAATCGGGCTTGCATTTTACCTTCGCGATTCTCATCGTACCGATATGCATTGCTGGAAAGCTTCCTCTTCCAAGAGTAGTTAGGTTTGCGCTCTCTTTCCCCTTCTGGAGGCTCAATAAACAAATCTTGGAATTCACTATCCTCTGACTCCTCTGAAAACTCTTCCTCGTATTCGCCAACCTCTTCAGCTTGGCCCTGCGATTTGTAGGAGTCATTGGCTAGACCACGACCACTTGGGGCTTCCGATCCCGCCGCCTTTTCTCGACTTATCCCATCACGAGAGCTACCACCACGACCTCTCCCACCACGCGCTGCACCTCCACGTGATCTTACCTTGGCATTGTATCGTCGAGATGCCTTTTGCTTGTATCTGTCAGGACGCATGGGAACGAGAGCAATATTTCTCTTGCCTTATTCTCTCATTTCAACGTTTTTGTGACGTCGACCTTCTTAAATTTAAGCGATGCTTCCAAAACTTACTCGTGTCGAAGCAATAGATCGCAGGTGAAATATTACCGGAATGCTAAATCTTTCACGCGTTGTGCGTGCTCTAGCCGTACCCCTCACCCTGTTGCTGCTTGTGACAGTGGTCTCTGGCTTGCACGCCGATCAAGTCGGTTTAAAAGACTGGTAAGAACTGTGGAATGTTGTCCTACGAGCGTTTGTACTCTTACTCTCTATTAACGCTCCAATCATCATCTCTGTACCGCTTATTAAAACCCTCTTCCATTTACAAAGGCATCACAAGTGGATTGGAACCCCACGCTTTATAGAGTTTGGACATCATGGTAACCAGACATTAATGGTAGCCAGTACGCAGAAAAACGTACTCGCCGCATTGAACATGAATTCGGGTGAATTAGGTTTGTACTAGTTAAATTCACCCAGAAATGTAGTGATGTTCATTGCTCTAGTGTTAAATAGCATGGAGAGTGCATCTAGAAAATGAGCCATTAGCAGTTATAAGAACCCGCGGTGAATGTAATGGATACATGAACTAATATTTTATTCCGAGATCTCTCTAAACCACTCTCTCACTCTGAAGATGTCTTCACGCTCTCAGGAGTTGCGGGAATGAATGCCCGCCTGTGGGAGTTGGAAACTGGCCGCTTGGTCTGGGAATCACGCAATGCTGATAATATAGCCGCATCAGATGATGATTTAAATCTTGGCATTGATGCTTTGTTCCTATCCGATGGTAATATTCTGTCTCTGACAAAGGGGATGGAGATCACAAAGCTGGATACGAAGGATGGGGCCGCTATTTCGCGATGGAATTCACCCTCAGGGTATATATCTTATTCGGTTTTGTTGGATTATATCAATTTTGATGGGCCTCTTTTATTAGAGCGGGACTTGTTCTCAACCGCCTTATCCAAGATAAATCCGGGCTATATGCAGTCGGATTCACGAGCGGTTTCGCTGCTTATGGCCTCGAGGTGCTCAAGCTTGAGGATGAGGGCGCCAAGCCTGTGACGGTTCCCTCCCACATCGCCGAGCTCGACGATTTGACCATTGTATCCAATGAAGTAGGTACATATGCCGCATGGATCGAGGATGGGAAACTGCTCGTCAATCATATTGGAGACACAAAGGTCTATAAGGTAAATGCGTTTAAAATGACAGCATCTAAGAGAGCGACATATATTTATATGGCTTTTTTTTTGGCCGCAGACACCACTTAAAAGTATTTGGACACATGAGGTGCTCGGTAACCAGAAGCCCAAAATTAGATCCTTCAACGGCTATATTATTCTTGAAGCACCGATTGAAAATGGTAGTCAGATCGCTGTGTTAAGCGTTGACGCAACCGGAAAACCCGTATCCACCGTGACTCATGTTGGAAAGGTTGGCTGTAATGGTTTAGCAAGCTCGCGTTGGCATTTTATTAACCCCCTTCAAATATCTATACTGTTAGCCCCATTCTCAAATTTGGGGTACGACTCCTGAATTCACCGTCGTAGGAGCCCAGTCAGATAAGGTAATTATCATGAGATTATGGTTGGTCTCCCCCATTTAAACTGAGAGTGTTACTTCCAATAGAACACCTTGTCTGTAGAAAAGATTCCACATGGCACTGGGCTTAAGAGCTCAGTATTCGAACTAAACCATGAATTTTCATCGACTGGACCTTTAACAAAGGTATCATAAAATCCTATATCTTTTTTTTTAAATCCAGTGTTTACCTATTGAATCTAAATTACTTTTACAGGCTATGTTGATCCCTAGCTCACAAGGTTTAGAATTACAGTTCTTTGTCATTACTGCGGATGGTTCAGTACGTGTATTCAATCAAAAGGAACAAGTTTGGGCTCGAGAGGAATCTTTGGCTGACTCGGTGGACGTAAGTTTCCTCGATCTTCCTGAACACCACGCATGGTCACAGGACATAGATGAGCTAGGTAGTGTTAGACTTTGCATGTCTCAGTATGCGTAGATATGTCTAATCAATATCAATATATGTTTAGATGAACAACCAGAGGAGACCGAGAGCATCAGTGCTATTGAACGCTACCTGAGACGTTGGTCCACACATCTAAGGGAATTGCAGGTATGTCAATGATTTGCATCTAATGCAAAAGATCTTTCCCCTCCCCCTCTATTCTCTTCCATTTTCAATTAATTACATTTTCCACACTAGTATCTCCCTGAGTGGCTCCTCAACAAGTTGCAAGGGCTCTATCCGAAAAATCAACCATTGCGCATTACCTCCGAAGTGCTCGCCTCGGCCAAGTCCGGCATTAACGAGGAAACCCTGTTTAGAGATATATTTGGTTTACGCAAACTTCTCGTCGTCATCACCAAGTCTGGAAAGATTGTGGCCTTAGATACTGCCAACCACGGTAAAATCGTCTGGTCACGCTACTTTGGGGGCTTCAGCCCATCTCGAGTGTTTGTTTTGCGCTCTTCCATTGTGCGGCTTCCTCCCATTATCGGCGTCGTTGGTCAAGAGGCTAAGGTTAGTCCATTTGAATTTTTGAACCACGCGCTAAAAATCTCTAATATATACTGTCGCGGTCTTGTAATGTAAACTTTTAGGGGGGACTTGCTCAGATTATCCGCTTGAATGGTCTTACGGGTGGCGATGTTCTCGGGGAGAGTGACCAAGACTATCACACCACTTCCGTCAGCCAATTGGCTTACCGGGCCAACCAAGTCTTCATGCTTCCTTTGGAGGAGAACGTCCATCGCACCCACCTCCTTGCTTTCGTAGACCAAAACGCTAAGCTCCACATATACCCGCCTGGCGTCACAGAAATCACACAGAAGCAGCTCGACGAGTTCCTGAAGACCTTCTATTTTGCCCTCAGCGATGGTATCAACAGCCAGAGCATCCGTGGATATCGCGTGCGTGATGCTGATAAATCTGCAGGAGTATGTATCGTGGGCCCGTTTAATGCGCATGAAGGGTGCATGAACTCTAAATCTGTTTTCTTTCCCCGTTGCATAGAGCTACACAACAGAGTTGGTTTGGAGCTTGAAATTGGCCAAGGATGAGCGAATCGTTGCTCTAGGAGAGAAACCCGCGCACGACAAGCTGGCTTCCCTGGGTCGCGTGCTTGGCGACCGGTCTGTGCTTTACAAGTATCAGAACCCGCATTTGCACGCGGTGGCCACCCTGGATGAGCAAAATACGCTGCGCATCTATCTTGTGGATATTGTGAGCGGAAGAGTGCTCCATCAGGCTGTCCATCCAATGGCGGGGCGGCACCCGGTCCACATCGTACAGTGTGAAAACTGGGTCGTCTACCACTTCTGGAGCGATGGTGCCGAAGGTGCCGAGCGTGGCTACACCACCGTGGTGCTTGAGCTATTTGAGAGCAATAGTCCGGACGAGCGGATTGCAAGGTAGCTAATTGTTTGATCAACGCTGTTCGCCGTGAATGTCCCCTCCCTCCTCATATCCGTAACTCAAAATAACTTTATCTCTTAGCGATAATTTCACGTCGTTTGCTCGCGAGCGACCTTTTGTGATGTCGCAAGCCTACATGTTCCCCTACGGCGTGTCGGCAGTGGGTGTGACCACGACCCGCAACGGCATTACCACCCGCGAGGTTTTGTGTAAGTAAACTCGTCCAGCCAGCTGGGTCTTTCCTCCTCTGACCCTGTCTTTATTCACTAGTCGGCATGACCAACAACCAAATCATGGGCGTGAGCAAGCGGATCCTTGATCCTCGCCGGCCAACGCGCGCCCCCACAAAGGAGGAGAAGGAGGAGATGCTTCTTCCATACCAGCCCATGATCCCCGACGAACGCCGCCAGATCTTGAGCTACTACCTCCCCGTGATGGGCATCAATCGCATCGTCTCCTCGCCGGCCCTGCTCGAGTCGACGTCTCTTGTGGTTGCCCACGGAATGGACCTCTTCTTTGCTCAGGTCGCCCCCTCGAAGCAATTCGACGTCCTCAGTGAGGACTTCAGCAAGTCGCAGCTGCTGTTGACGATTATCGCTCTGGGGGCTGCTGTTCTGGTTGCTGGCCCTATGGTAACTTTTTTTCTGTACCACCGTACAAGGTTAGATGCAACGGCTAACTCTGTTTCTCTCAATTAGGTCAAGCGAAAGAAATTGAATGGGCAGTGGATGTAGAGGAGGAAATTCTATTTTGCTTACTTTTCCATTATATTTTATATACTGCTTCTGACTATACTTCTTTTTACATTGACGGGGATTTTCGTTTTGTAACCATTTGACCATGCAAATAAAAACTGCATAGAGCTACCAGAGCGGCCGCAGGCCTGACTTGTTCACCCGGCTGTAGGTTGGCCGGGGGGCAATGGCAGCGGGTTCACGGACTAAAATTGAATCGTTTAGGTAAGATCGAAGCTAAAGCGGGTCGGACTCTCAAATAACCGCTCCCCCCCTCTTTTCTCCTCTTTTTTCTTCCGTTCCCATTAATCGTTTTGCTCCCTCCATCTTCGGCCATCTGCCCCAGGTTTCCTTGTAGCCTGTGCTTGTTCCTGGACACATCAGCTTGCCTGAAGAAGCCCAAGCTCTCACTCTGAACCAATTCTCTCCCGGAAACGAAGGCCAGGGCAAACGGGGTTGAAACTGAGTTCGTTCCTAAAGGCTTTGGGCTCTCCCTTCTACCCCTTCTCCACCCCTCTTTATTATTTTCTTAGCTCAACGGCTGCTGCTAATTTAATTTTGCACATCAAATAAGGAAGAGAGGCTTCAGCGGGTTCTTTTCTTTATCCTCTTTCTTGCACATATATATTTCCAACATCCTTTTTTTATTATCTCTCTTGTCTCTAAAAAGTAGAGGTGTATATATCTGATAGTGTAGGAATCTTCTCGCTTCTTTTCTTGTATAATGATACCACGACCGATAAAATCAGGGCTGCTGTCCGTGAAAGAAGATGGTCTGCGTTCATGGATATGGTCCAAGAGATTTCTCGTGCTCGACAGCGAGGCCCTTCGTATTTATAGGAACGAGGTAAGAATGTGGAGAATTGAGATGCATTTTAAAGGGGCATTTCGTTGTCCTTGGGCAGTGACGACGATGATGGGCTTGAAGGAGGAGCAAGAGACATAACTGAAATAAAGCATTATTGCTAACACTTGTGTTTGATAGCTCAACTTGAACCAGATTCTGTCCATCATTCCCCTCCACGAGATAACCAATGTCACACGAACCGACCTTAAGCAGCATGGGCTGGAAGTTGTGTGCCGGGATAAATCGTATTATATTTCTTGCGGTAGCGATGACGAACTGTACTCGTGGATGGATGAAATTTACAAGGTGGGTGCTTATTACCTTGATCCCAGCTCCGTCGCCACTAACCGAAGGTTCATTTTGTTCAACAGTTATCGCCTCTGGGGAATTCTGGCCCAACGCACGTCCAGCATATCGCTCACGTTGGATTTGAGCAGCTCAAGGGCTCTTTTACCGTAATATTTCTGAACACGATTCTTGATACCCTCCGCTCAACGCACACTTAAATTTTCCAACGTTCTCATAGAATCTACCCGAGGAATGGACTAAGCTTCTCAAAGGCTCCCATATCACAAAAGAGGACTATGCTAAAAACCCGCAGGCGGTGATGAATGTCCTCGAGTTTTATATGGATCAGCAGCGACGCGACCAGGAGGAAGGCCTCTTTGACCAAGACTATTCTCATTTTCCAGATCTTCTCACGGAGCCTCAGAGCCCGGCGGCAGTTCCAGCTCCGGCTTCTCTGTCACGGAGCCCGTCGCCATTACCTCCGGAGACCCCACTGGAAGAACAATTGGGCGACCTGAGACTTTCTCCTAAAAGAAATGGAAACGGATGGTCACCGGGAGGGAAAACCTCGTCGCCAGAGCACATGGACCTGCCTGGGAATAGAGCTCGGAGAGTTGACGATAACTCGAATCACCTCTCGCCGACACCTGTAATTAATATCCCCAACACCAATAAATTGCCACGCTCGCAGGTAATGGGTGCGCATCAAGCAATATTGGTTATGGCTATTCATTTTTTTTTTGAAAATTTTAGTCTACGCGGCATGCAAATAGAGAAAGAGATACCTCTCGCGAGCGTGATCTCTCGCGGAGCCCCTCCTCTGCTGCCCGTTATGGTACCTCGCAAGATCGCCTCAATCCACCTGCTTCACTCAATCATCTCCATCCGCAAAAGGGTTGGAATACTAATGTAAGGGATCGTTCTCCTCGCCGAGATCGCTCCCCGCGGCGTGACCCCTCCCCACTCCGGGAAGTTTCTTCTCCGCGTCGCGAACGTTCGCCGCGCCCCCGTGAGCAGAGACGACAGCCGAATGGCCATGGGGATATGATGAAAGATCCAAGAGATTTGCGAGAGCCAAGGGAGCGTTTGGGTAAAACGCCAGAGAAGATGTACGGGCACGAGGAGGCGACCAAAGCTCCTCCCTTGTCGTCTTCCCACCCAGATCCGAGGGAATGGCGGGAAGATCGCAGTAGAGAGAATCACCGCAAACCCAACAATGCAACCCCAAATTTCAAAATCGATGAGCCTCCAAAAACGGCCGTATCAAAAGCGAAGAAAATGGAGCAACGCATTAGCACCATGTCAGAAGCACAGATCATGGAAAAACTGCGTATGTTCCTCTCCAAGATAGCATTTTCATTTTTTGAAAAGAACACTGATGGTGCTTTCCATCCCCCTTTTTTATTTTAGGCTCAGTGGTCTCTAAAGTAGATCCTAACACTATTTATGCAAAAGCTAAGCTTATCGGAGAAGGAGCCTCAGGTAAAGTGTACGTCGCAAGACACCTGGTTACGCGCCAAAAGGTCGCCATCAAGGAGATGGATCTGAGCAGTCAACCGCGCAAGGAATTGATCGTGAACGAGATCTTGGTGATGAAAGAGAGTCAGCACCCGAGTATCGTGAATTATCTTGACTCGTTCCTCATCAACGGCTCCCAATTGTGGGTGGTCATGGAGTTCATGGAGGGTGGAAGTTTGACGGACGTCATCGAAAAGAATGACTTGTCTGAACAGCAGATTGCCACCGTGTGTCTCGAGGTACGCGCTCTATCGGTCATCGCTAGGAGTGCCTAATATCCCACTCACATTTTTATTTTTTGGGTTTTCAGACTTGCAAAGGGCTGCGACACCTTCATTCACAAAATATTATCCACCGCGATATCAAAAGTGATAACGTGCTCTTAACCGCCCACGGGGAGGTCAAGATCACGGATTTTGGCTTCTGTGCCAAAATCACTGAGCAGAAGTCCAAGCGTGCCACCATGGTTGGCACTCCGTATTGGAGTAAGTTCTAGCCCTTCTGTTGCTCGTACTTGAGGAGTGATAGTGACGATTATTTCCACGGTTTAGTGGCCCCCGAGGTCGTCAAGCAAAAGCCATATGGGCCAAAAGTTGACATTTGGTCGCTTGGCATCATGGTCATCGAGATGATTGAGAAGAAGCCTCCCTACTTAAACGAGGAGCCGCTGAAAGCCCTCTATCTAATCGCGACCAACGGGACACCCACCCTAAAAAATCCACACGCATTGAGCCGGGAGCTGAAGAGTTTTTTGGCGGTGTGCCTATGCGTGGATGTCCGATCGCGAGCAGGTGCGGCGGAATTATTGGGGGTATGTATAATACGTCAAAAAGGGTTCGAGTCAAGCGCCCTAACCTCTGGATTGTATAGCATGAATTTTTAAGCAAGGCCGGATCGTTGAGCGCTCTAGCACCGCTTTTAAAATTCAGAAAGCAGTAATATATAAATCATTCAATATATCGCTTTTATTTTTTTGCCCTTTTCCTTTCTTGGTAATTTTATTCTACCGGCTGTTTCTTATATTATTTTTTTGCATATCTCTTCATTGTTTATTCAATCTCTTTTTATATTCTTTCTCTTTTTCTTTATTTTTATTACAAGAATTGTTAAAAAATAATGTGTTATTATTATCCTTTATCCTCTCCATACATTGAATTTCTTTTGTTTTGCCAAGCATAGAAAACAACAACCGAGAGATATATAAACCGAGTATTAAAGGGGGGTTTGATCTAGCAGAGACGTTTAAATTGAGTGTTTTGAGGCTGGCTTACCCATTACAAAAACATGTATATGTATATAGAAGCGGAAAACTTCAACGTACAAGAGAAGCGAAAAGAAACACACACTAAGGAAATAAGGAAAACTAATAACGCGAGGAAATATGAACGAAAAAGAGCATTTGGATGGGAAGTGATAAAAAGGATAGAGAGAAAGAAAAAACAATTACAATGGGAACAATGTTTCGACTAAATAAAAAACCTCCTGAATCATACCCCCCTAATATATAGATATTGTAATATTAAGCCCTTCTTTTCTCCCCTCACAAAAAGTACTGCGACCCTCCTATTCTGTTGGGGACCGTACGCTCTTGGTCGGGAACTGCTTGAAAAATCTCGAAATTCTTTTCCGTTACTGTGCCCTCTTCCGTAAGTCGTAAAATGCTGGCCACGTTGCCACATCGATAGCAGTAGTTTGGGGCAGACCATACAGTCACGAGATTCTCGTCAGGAAACATGAATTTATACCCTTCCTGTACTAGCTGATGGGCGCGAGCAATGAGGGTCAGATTATTGACATAGTTGAACTATGAGCGTTGATAATGTTTAATTACAATGCATCTTTCCAATCAACACGAAATCCTTCAGTCCATCCGAAAAAAAAAACCGCTTACCTCACTTGTCACTTTCGAGCCAAACAACCAACCAGCACCTCGGGGGCTAACAGCCCATGTTTCAATATCTTCTGGGTCAGACCACATCAAATCTATAAGCAAAATTGATATACTCTCTTGAGTCCTTATAAAGAAAATGAACCCAACACAAGAACTAGGATTATACCACAAAAGGAGCCTTCATGAGGTACTTCTTGGAGCCGATGGATCATCCTAATCTGATCTAGGGTACGGACATCTGGCGAGAGCCCGCCATGTACACAGAGAATTCTCCCATCTACCACCTTAAAAAAAATTGGAGAATGAGAAAGTGCACCCAACCTTCTATGGTGAAATGAAAGCGTAATGAACATGAACTTACTGCCGCAAGAGTCAAGTAATCAAACACTGAACAACAATATTTCCACACATTAGCATTGCCGTATTTTGTTTGACACTCGTCTATTGAGAAAAGAAAATTCGATAGTTAGACATTGCCAATGAGAAATAGAGAAAAAAGTTGAAGTTCACCATAAAAGCCATACACTTGTGTGATTTGCCTACTCTCGTGGTTTCCGCGTAACAGTGTTATCTTATCAGGGTATCTGGCCTTTAATGCCATAAGAAGAGAAAAAGTTTCCAAACTGTAGTACCCGCGATCCACAAAGTCGCCCTAGAATTCAGACATGAAAAATAAGCCAGCAACTCGAGCATCCCCCCCACTAGGGTAAGAGACTTGCCATAAAGATATAATGCGTGTCTGGAGGCTCGCCTCCTACGCGAAAAAGCTCTAAAAGATCATAGAATTGCCCGTGTATATCTCCACAAACAGTGACTGGCGATTGGACCGGCTGAACATTGGATTCTTCCATCAGGATCTCTTTGACCTACGTGGTGGTTGCAAAATGGATAGAAGATTAGGGTTGGAACATCTCAGCCGCGAATACCGGCGATCCAGATAGCTCGAGTGTACCATCTCACACAATTTTTTTATCTCGGGCTCCGGAAGAAATTCGCATTTCCGCAGAGTCTCTATCCACTCATCTGGACCTCCCATGGCGAAGATGTAGAGTAATGGTAATGAATAAGCAATATTCGTTGCATAATATGATCATTATTTTCGCGGTTCTCAATTGCTGCGCCTCGAGACATTTTACGCAATTGCTGAGTGGAGGGGACTGCTTTTTAAGGTCTGCTACAGATAAAAGCATTTATTCCAATATCTGGCTAAATAAAAAATGGATAAAAACAAATATATTAACGATGAGATGGAGTTGGAAATAAGAATTCCGACTATATGTCCCTCGATGTCAGGTAAACTTGATGCGACTTTTCAGTTGCGGGAAAAAGGAGGCGAAACAAGCGTGGCTTTCTCTCTAAGAGCATCGTAGTAAAAGAAGCCCTTACCAGTGCACCGGAATTCCAAAACAATCAACCCTCAAGCCATTTCGTGCATGCTGTCGTGCCTCGTTGTATTTCGGACGCTGCTCACAGATATTCATAGGTTCCTCCTACACCAACCTGCTCTCTGAGCTACAGCGAAAACTTCGGCTAATATTTCAGCTTGGCCAATAAATCTTAGCGGCCGTGCAGATTCACCGTCACAGCCCTATTAAGCCAGAATTTCCCTTCACCCCCTTTTTGCTACTGCAAGGTAGAACGCTCGCGGCAGGACAAGGGAGGAAAAAAAGGAGGGCATTCGATCGACTCTTTAATATCTTATCCATATCATCAATAATTCCGCAATATGTTTAATATTCTCCTTTTTACCCTGACCTTTTTACTCTCGTTCTTCAATCCTGCTTCCTCCTCCTCGTTTGTTCCTGCCCCCATCTCCACTCTTTCCCTCGCCAAACGTCAAGAGTTCCAGAACCAGACATGCGACCTCTCTCAGTGTATATCTCCCTTCCAGCTCGCCAACAAGTGTATCCTGCCTAAAGCTAATATCACCAATCCGGAGGTGCAAAAGAAAGCCACGAATTGTATATGTGAAGAGGTGTCTAAATTGAACGGATTAGGATGTGGAAATTTTCAGATGAACCTTGATGGAATAATGGGTGCTTGTCATAAAAGCTCCGCTGCTGGGAAGGATGTTAGCCGAATCCTTGTGATGGCCGCATTTGGTTTAACATTATTTTTGTTGGCATAACAGACACTTTTTTTAATCGTCTTAATTCCCCCTTTCTTTAATTTATTCTGTAATTCTTCGCTTTTCTCCGCATCACTTTTGTAATGGCCCTATCCTCTAATACCGAATGAATCTCTCCTTTCCTATTTCCATATGCCCGTACTCATAGTCGGATAACTTAAATTTAAAGGGACCAAATAAATTTATCCGATCTATTGGAACTAAAATGAAAATGAATAGTGTCAATAGGGTAGAGCAATAACCATGGAAATTCTATCCATTGAACTAGACTATTTAAATGTTCAATAGTGAGATGGTTGAATGCATGCTCTTCATGCCAGGTATTCGGTTTCCATTAAACTTATGAGTGTGTTCAGGTCAGGATAATACATTTCCAAGGTATATTTCCAAGGTTAATGTAGGTCTCGGTGAGATTTCCATGATTCTTGTTATGAGAATCTCCACCATTTCGATCGAGTACAAAGTGCAAAGCTACATCCGCCCATTCAATAGCGAGCTCTGATGGCGAAGAGGCGAAGAGTTTCAATAGCGCCAGTTGATTTATCGCGTCAAGGCTGAAGTCATCGGGAGCGATATTGGAAATAGTGACCAAATTGGGTGTAGACTAGGCAGCATCGGTTCCGGTTTGGTCTAGCACAGGCAACAACGAACAAGGATTCGACCAAATCCATCGATCACAGGGTAGTTTTGCTGCAAATAAAACGAGCGTTTTCTATTTTGTTCAAAAATTCTTTACAAAAAAAAGTTCAATTTGATGCGCGTTCCTCTAAAGAAATTTTGTTCTGCTTTTCTAAACGCTCCCTTTCCAACAATTGATCAATATCACCAATGCTCCACTGCCAATTCATAGCAGGTTCGTTGTCCTCCGATTGGGAACGCCCTTCAACCATACGATCAGCAGGTTCAAAATAAGGGGTCTCGAAACTGACTAATACGGTCCGTCGCGATTGCTCTCGAATAATGTCCTTTTCAGCGAGCATCAAACGATACAACACATCCGCATCCACCTCCACATCCACCTTGAAATGTACCCCATCAAGCAGACACTTTGCAACTTGGTTTCGCACGGCCGTGTACGACTCGTTTTCGTCGTGCACCTTGCGGATCCCTAGTCGCAGTGTGTGCCACTCGATTATGTTGAACTCGCGGGGATTCGAGAATGCGCGCGGCGGGCCAAGTGTCACCCATATATCACGAATGTATGCGTCATAGATGGCTGGGATATCAATCACAGCCCGCGCGTTTGCCTCGTGTAGTCGGTTAATCTCCTTGGTAAACCGGTTGTATAAATCGGAAGTCATCATTTGCTCCATTTGGGATGTGTTGTTTTCTGTGATAGCGCGACACAAACGCCGGAACGCCATTCCAGCTAAATTATGAAAATGACAGAAAAGACCCCAGAAATGCTGTTAGTCACTGTGGTCCAGAGCATATGTCTAGGGGCATTCGGTAGTTATGAAGGAGTGCAACCTACTTCCAAGTAAGAATTCGTCTGGGAAATAACCGGTTCGAGTATTTATTTTGAGCATACGCATTCCCAGCATGCGGACTATCGCGCTATGAACAAACTGTGGCAGAATATTCAAGAATCCAAGTTGAGGTGGGGTTCCAGGGTAGGGATATTCGGGTATCCTAGGTGCTTTCGTACCATAGAGCCAGGCTGTGCAGTTACGAAACAATTGCAAATAAAGGATAATGTTAAGAAAAATGATTGAAACTGTTAATGTGGGAAATAAATTGATCGCTTACGAAACTCGAGAATTTTCGTTACATCTTGCTGTGAAATCGGAGTACTTTCTGCTGAACTATGATCGGGGATAGGATCGTTGGCTGGTGTGGGAGTGGGATTGGGATTTGGCTGTTGTGATGCGTCCTGTGAGTAGTATCTTGGATGAAGCTGATATGCAGATCGCAAAGATAGACGCGAAAAGTTTGGATGGCCCAAATGGAATGCACGAATTCGCAAGAGACGAGAAGTTGACATTTCTTTTATTTTATATACGTTATCAATCAAAGTGAGTGAAAAATTAATAAGAGATCCTTCGCGATCATATTTTGCAATATTTAGGGATTTCAAGCATAAAATTGGACGACTCGTATGATTTGGTGAAATGATTGGCCGTGAATTGGCAATTCTGCGGGCGATAATATAGCCCGACAGAGAGGACAACCTCGGCCCTGGACTCGACAAAGGCGCCAAAAAACAGAATATGTAGCCACGGTTAGCACTGGACTCCAGAGCAGAGACGTGGTTCCCAAAGATTAGAGGTGGTCTCCAGCGCAAGTAATGAGCAACTTCAAAAGTTTTGATTGTGTTAGTGATGACGAAACTCGCATCAAGTCTCAACTGTTTTATCATGTTTTTATTCTTTTTAATCTAATGCATCCCATATCTAACAACGATTATTCACACCGTAAGACACACTCAGTTTATAAGGTGGACCAATATAGACTCAGCCAGTATAGCCACATATGAATATATATATTTATATTTAAACCGTTCAGAGTAGAAAAGGACAAAACCCTTTTCGAAATAAGCATCGAGACTTGGCATTGCATTGTAATTTTTCGTGCCTCTGTGTACATATGAATACATATTCCAAAAAATAAAATGCAACTGATCAAGCAAGCATCCTTCATTTCTATGATTAATTTCAGTAGCGTATTTTTCGTCGATATAGCTACAAAAGCTTGCCTAGCTGGTATAAACAGGAAGAGACTTTTTCTATCTCTCCAGTTACATTGGATGATTAGTAAACATAATTACAATCAGGCACAGGTATCTCTGTTTCCGATTCTCAGGTAAGCTCACACTATGGTTTATTATCAACTGAAAGTTTCCTATCTCTTACGTATTCCTGCCTGATTTCAACTAAGTTATTCAGCACTCAGCATTTAATTTATCAGTGGTCATTTACCTGTTGTAGGGCATGGATCTCAGCCATCAGACAAGACCAGCGTACTTGGACGAAACAGAATGGATATTCTCAAAATGGCTCTCCTAAGAATCAGGACATGAATAACCATCCAAATTGCTAGGTTGGTGGGAAGAGTTGCGTTTGGAGACGTTCAGAGATAGCTAAACATTAGCTTCAAAATTATTCAAGCACCCTAATGCAAATCCCTAGAGTTGCGCATGATTATATGGCTATCCTACCGTTGAAATTCTATAGGTGCGGTAATTGTGGATCAGAAGTGAGTTGAGGGTGGTTGACTTTTTTCATGCTCTCCGAATACTGCTTCTAAACTTCTAATTTTAATTTCACGAGTTAAATTCAGGCTTCCTCTCTAGTTTCTTGTTCTCTTTGGATGAGGTATATATGAGGGAGAAAGGCGATTCACTTCTCCTCCACAAATAACGCCATGCGCCTGCCACTCTCCGCTAAATCTACCCGTCTCGTGACGGACTCTCTCTCTTGGCTTGCCACATTAAACCGAGATTCTGCTCAATCCCCCTACTTGCACACATCCTTCAGTCGCTCGATGGATACGCTGTCAGAAATTCATGGTGAAGATCGTGGAGAACCCTCTAAAATTCATGGCTCTCAATCCCAAGTAGGCTCGAGCGATGCGGAAAAACTACATCCCTCCAAGTGGAAGCGGCTGCGAAGCCAAAGCGAAACACAAAAGGCATTCGAAATGAAGAGAGTAGGGAAAACGGGAAAAAAACCGGCCCGACTCCAACATCACGCTATCGACCAGGCCATCACTTGTACAGCTATGGCACTTGAGGTCGATAACGAGGGAAACGAAGAGTTGGCTCTCAATTTATATTTTACAGGATTAGAGCTGCTCCTGGGGGCTTTGTCGAGTAAATATTTGCAAACTAAAATCATGCACCTTAATGATGTTCTAATCCTTCAACTTTAGTCGAATCGGATGCGAGAGGAAAAGAAGAGCTGCAAAAGCGATTGACAGAATGGATGGGGTCCCGAGGGATGAAAGTGGCTACGCCCCGTCCAGAATATAATCGGGAAGGCTATTGGGTTTTTCTGAATGCAGAGTCGATCTTCGGGAGCCTGTTTGAACTGTTGGTGTGGGGCCTCAACTCCCTTAGGAACAGCCCGCTGTCATGTGGGTTGAAATGCCTTTTCTTTTAATGTTTGGGGCCTTTCTCTAAAAATTCTATCCTATTTTTTCTTGTATTAGATATCGCGCACTTGATGCTCATCCATTTTCTTCAGCTAATGTGTCAGATTGAGGCACGATATCAGGTCCGGGATATGCTCATGCAGCTTGTGTTGGGGTGGATTAGTTGGGCTGTGGAGATGGAAAAGCGCCATGGGATTGTTCAAAAAGGTATTGACGTAGCTTGCACTGCATTTGCTGCCATTGTCATGTATAGCGCGTCGGTGTTCGAGACATATGCAGCTGTGGAGAAGGAGCAAAGAGGGAAACTAGAAAAGATTCAGAACTAAATAGGATTTCACTTCCGAAATATAGCCACCGATTTTATTTTTACGCATGCTTCTTTTAATATGTAACCTTACATTGACTGCTGATCACTGCAATACAGGCTTTTTTTTTTTTTGCTTTATAGTTTTCTCGCCTATTCTATTTTTACGCTTTTTGACCTATTACACTTTTATACGAAAGGGAATTTTCTATATCATATTTATTTTGAAGGTATTTTTTTTTTTAAATTTTTTTATTACATCTCTGTATCGGCATACTTTTTCCTCTTTTTCTTTATACGCAGCCTACACCTATTACGTCTCAAACTTGTAGCTTTATAATAGATATGCTCTTTTGCTAGAGTCTAAACATGCATAAACTAGGATCGGTTGTAGGGATCCCTTTTTTGTGGCTACCTTTCTTCTTATTCAAACAAAAAATATACTATTAACATACTAAAGAGTTACTATCTAAACACAAGAGTGACCGCATTAATATAGCCGCGCTTAATCCTCCAAATAATTCGGGTGCAGAGCTATAACTGACGTTCCTTCCCGCTCTTCACCCTCGGAGGAAGACCATTCTTTAGGCTGTAATTCAAGCAAAATCCCCTCCTTGCGAATCATCCGCTTCAACACTCTCTCGAATATATTTTGTTCTCGCTCTAACTCCTGTACGGTATCAATCTCGCTCTCCCGCTGCTCCAAATACCACTGAACAAGCTGATCTCGTGTCGATCCCTCCGATCCTTTCGCCTCAACCGAGCGAAGGTACGAAACCACCATCTGCTGAATCGTAGCATATTTTTCCCAGTCGATCTTCATCTTTCCGCTTGTCGGCCCTGTACCATTTACGGCGGACGAAGCAGGCGCAGAAGAAGTGTCGAGTTGCATGGTTGCTTCATTTGCACGCACAACTCCATTCGGTGTCTCGTCCTCGTCAATATCAACCGCTTCCACATCAACACGCACAATTGAATTTTGGAGAAGTTTGAAGGCTTCGTTAACATAATCTTCTGTGATCTAAAGCGTAAAGGGGCGTCAAACTTTTTAAAAACGAAAAACAAAATAGAACATCGCTTAGATGCGTACCTCTTCAGAACAGTATACACGAGCGAGAGCCTCAGAAAGCCGGATTAAACTTTCCAACTGGCGCACAGTGATGCGGTAGGAATTGCGTGAAAAGCCTTGGGAATCGCTCTGGCGAAGGGTGCGATAGCATTCTACCAACATTTCCTGTGCCCTAGGGGTCATCTTTTCAAATGAATAGAAGAAGTAAATACAAGATTGAGAAACAAATGTTCAGGTGAATCCAAAATACCTTGGGTTTGTATGTGCGCGCGTAACGTATATATCTCCGCAGCTGAGCAGTTGTATACTCCGGATTAATAGCATCGTCTCGCCCACGATGTACATTAACAATATGGCGAGCGATGTTATAATCGTTCATTTCGTTGACTTCATCCAAAATGACAAAAAACAAATCAAAACGTGACATGATGGGCGGGGACATATTTACGTTGGCCTAAGTGAACACGAATCTAGATTTAATCCCTGCCAACCCTTGTATATAGGATAATATCAACTTACTCTAAGTGAGAGCTTCTTATTATATCTTCCGCCTACCGGATTCGCTGCCGCTAGAATTGAGGCCCGGGCATTCAAGGTTGCATGTATACCTGCTTTGGCAATTGAAATCGTTTGCTGTTCCATAGCCTCGTGAATTGCTACCTGATCAGAGAGGTCCATCTTATCGAACTCATCAATCGCACAGATACCCTAAGGATCATTTCAAAGTCTGAGGGGTCTCTCTCATGTGCAAATAGCAATCAATCAACCAACATTATCTGCTAACATCAGCGCACCGGCCTCTATTGTGAATTCTCCAGATTCTTCGTCTTTCACTACCGTTGCCGTTAAGCCTGCGGCACTAGAGGTTTTTCCAGCAGTATAAACGGCTCGCGGCAAAAATCCACAGACGTATCTATATATTAGACAATGGGTTGAATAATGCATTAAATCTCGCAAATTGAAAACCAATCCTCCACAAGTACATACTTCAAAAACTGGCTTTTGCTTGTACTCGGATCTCCAACAATGCATACGTTGATATCTCCACGCAAATTGATGCCCTCCGGTGTCTGCTTGTGAACACCCCCCATTAGTTGAAGTAAAATACCTTTTTTGATAATCTCATGACCTAATCACGGAAAAGAAAATGTAGCTTCCTACAATTGCCTATGATATAAAAGCGCATATATACCAAACACCGTGGGTGCAATGCTGTTTACAAGCTTTCCGAGAATAGACTTTCCCTGGTTGACCATGTCTCGAAGTTCGTCCTTCTCCGCCTGTGTGAGCGACTGGTTGATCGCATTTCGATCCTCCTCAGTGACATTAGGATCGTGATAATTGCTTGATCCCAACTAACGGCAATTGTACAAAATAATAAGCAAAAAGCATGGATTCAGGTCACTGCCCCCAGACTTACTCTATTTTCAACAGGTTCCACCATGCAGGCAAGGAATGCCAGACGATAGGTGAGGTCTCGCACTCCCAGCGACTTCATTCCTGATACGCCATCCATTCCATCCTTTCCACCTCCGCGAGTCGGACCGGCTTCGCGACGTATCTCAGCATTGATCCCTGGATGTGTGTATGTGAGTAGACAAAAGAGAGCTATTTGGAACGGAGATAACTCACCAGGCACTCCAAGAGCCGCAATATCAGGAATCACGATAAGAGAACCAGTAAATATGCATTTATCTCCTGGTTTTGCCCGTTCTACGATTTCATGACGTAGGATAATATCCACACTAGCAACAACAATATGGTTGATACACTGAGTTTGTTGGTTGTGTAATTGTTAGGACAACTTTGTTTTTACCTTCTAGGCATACTTCCTGTTGGAATTTCATTTGAATTTTCCTGAGCCCGAACTCGCTGCCAATCCGCAAATTGAGAGTGCTCTATATCAAGTGTCCAATCGACCCGGTTTTGACATGTGGGGACTGGGCATATCACGGGCTACTCGCAATAATCGCATTATGATTCTTCCATCATTACAATTGCACTTGTATTCTGATCTTCTTACCTCTGTATATTTGAAATGCTGTTCAACATCCCGTACCATATGTTTGCAATCCCCACAAATGAATGTTCCATACAAGAGTTCAGGTTTAACGTCACTAGTACGAGTTACCGTCCCGCTCACACTCAGCAAATGACCCAAACGATCCGTGCGCAATTCACGGACGCGGTCAATGGCTGGTAAATTATGAAACGCGACATGAAAAGTGCGAGAGAGAGCTCGTGAGTCAGCCCCAGGTGTCCCTTGCATAGACTCGAGATAATTAGGAGTGAGTTTTCGCACCATGTTTTGTACGGCACGTTGTAAATATGGAATTAATCTAGGAGAAAAAACTGCATTAGAACGTGCATCTGAACCATCCCTGATTAAGAGACTCACCGATAGTAATGTGACAAAATGACATCTGCCAAATGATTGTTGAATTTCATTATATCTGTGAAATTGACATAGATAGTCATTCGATTTTCTTGCTCAAGCTGCTGAATTTGAGTAACATAGGGTCGAGCATATTGAGAATCACTCAGCGGTGTATTTTCATCGATAAATCTAGTTAAAGCGAATAATAGGTTTCAGTTAAAAAGTGCATCAAAGTACGCGAACATGACTCATAATCAACGCTTGAAAAATATGCTCGAGTGAAATAACGAGAAAAATATTACTCACTCATCCAGGAATCTTTGGAATTCTATCATTGCGGTCTCGGCCAAATCATCCGCCACCTTTTGCACTGGTTGTTTTAGTCGTGACACAGGCAGCTCCTGGTCTTCATGGTCCTCCATAGGCTCATCTATATCAGGGGGCTCACTAAACTGAGTGGACGGGAGTATATCGCTCATGGGCTGTGATACTGGCATCGCTATCGTAGAGATCTTTTTTTAAAAAAAAAATAAACGCGTTTGTGACGCGTTGCATTTAATTTTTTTATATTTAGTATGGCGCAGCCATATTATCGTGTTTTTGAGATCGCTGATTCCAATCGAATGCAAATTATATGGTATTCAGTAATCCATTGTATTAATTTATATGAGGCTGTCAATATATATAGTTAAAAGTATGCATACATATACACTTAAAGCGCCTCCCAAAAGTTTCTTGACATCTTATTATTTTTATATTCAACTAAATATTCCTTCATTTACGATTCCAATACACAAATCATTTATACCACTGAAAAACTTATTTGCACCGCTTTTCCTCTGCAAACAATGGGGTACCCATTGCTAAGTCTCATTTCGTGAAATATTAATTTATCTCGGAAAATTTCAATTTTTGTCATATTTAAATTTCATGATTCAAACTTTTTATTCTCTTTCTTCACAGACCCATTCTGTTATTATAACAGATAGCCAAGATTTAGAATATATATAGTACACTCTGGCTATCATTCAGTATATTCTCCTCTAGCCTTGACTAAAATAAGCAAAAATGTCCCAAAAAATTTCAGTTTAAAACGCATTTACCCTTGAAAAGTTACAAACATGGCACTCGATGTGCATGGAATGAGAGCTGATGTTATAAGATTTTGCAAAATATATAATATTTAGTTTGTAGTTTTATCCTTATAGGAAGTATGATCCGTAATATTAAAAAAGAGGGGAGTCAAGAAACTTTTGAGAGGCATTTTATATATAATTCCAAATATATATTCAATGTGTTTAAAAAAAAATGTTGATAATTCATTTGAAGAGAAAAGCAATGAAAAGAAGATAAAGCATAATCTGATGATGAAATCAGTTTTTTCCGCAATCCGAGGAAATAAGGGCAAACTTTAAACCTGAAATAAGGCCAATTATAGATCAAGTTCTACGATTATAGTTGCAATCAGGTGTGCAAGCCGTTGTGTATGATGTGGTAGATGTGCGTGACGTGTGCTTCAACACAATCCTCTCCTCCCACCGCTTCCCACTCCTCCTACACGATGAGACTTAACAGGTGAAAGATTCTATTAGAATTTTTTTTATTTTCCAATATTTACAGTGCCCAAATCCATTATACACCACGGGCAATATGTTGGTTACCAAGAGAGCTAACTCTTATCCACAAAACGTATGACTCGCTTTGGCTAGTGCCATCAACTAAGTGAAGCCTTACTTGTGTAGGTTGCCCATGGTTCCAATCCCAGATAGTTGATTACTCCAAGAGTACAGAAGTTCCGAGGGCATGTGCGCAGCGGTGAATATCTGATTTTGCCAAAAATTTCAATGTTAAGAACAACCTGATTATAATCTAAACTTTCAGTTGCAGTTATCTAATGGGATTTTCAAACTTGGTCCATTCGCAGCATCTCGCTCAATCTGATAGCAACAACTCGGAGATGCAAGTTGTCTAAATTGTATTTTCGCCAGGGAATTTAGAAAAGCTTGATTTCTATTTCGGAACACTGGTGATTGCTCATCGCTTGTTTAACTCCAAAAGGAAAATCATGCGAGTCGGACTTTGGGGAAATGTACAGCCGAAAATTGGAATAAATAATCCGTTTTTACAAGCGTTAGTTCGAGAGCCCCTTTCTACCTCTTCTCGTGGCCTCTACCCTTGTCGTCCCTGAGCACTTCACGCGCTTCCTTTGCAATCTGCTATCCCAATTTTCAATGCTCACCGCCGATATTACCGCATCTAGTACCCCTACTAGTTTATCAGATAGCGCTCAACCTCATATTGTGATTGTGGGTGCAAACTATGGAGGTTTAAGCGTAGCGAAAAACCTGTATGCCCGGTTCATTGCTCCCTCCCGGAAATCGGGCGATGATACCGAAGCCAAGCCTGAAGAACCGACTCAGTTGATTCCTCCCCGCGTCACTCTTATCGATAAACGGGATGGATTCCTTCACTTGATCGGTATGTGCCGGGCCGTTGTCGACGTTCCATTCGGCGACAGTATCTGGCTGCCGCATGCAGATTGTCCCTGGCTCCAGCACCCAATGTTCCAACGAGAGAAGGGAAAGGTCGTCTCGGTGCATCCTCACCATCTCGAACTAGAAGACGGTCGAAGCATAGATTTTGATTACTTGGTTATCGCTACAGGGTTGACGAGAGCACCGCCAATTTGGCCTCAAGCAACTGATCATGACGAGTACAAGGCCGAAATTCGTCGGTATCTCGAAGAAATCAAACCTGCAGATCGAGCTGTAGTAGTAGGGGGCGGTGCGGTGGGGGTGGAGATCGCCGCCGAAATCAAGGAGGAATTTCCCGAAAAGCACGTAACCCTTGTTCACTCTCGAGAGCTACCTATTGTGGGTCCATTTATTAAAGAATTCCGCACCCGAGTTGTGGAGGAGTTGGAGGCAGCAGGTGTAGAAGTCATCCTTGGTGAGCGAGTCGTGTCTGAGAAAATTCAAGACGAAGCGAGCTCGGCTGACGGAACAGTTGAGAAAACAATCGACCCAAGCCCCAAGATCACCAACAAATCCGCAACTGCCACCGCAGTGGAGCTCACTACCTCTTCGGGGCGGGTTATCCATGCGGACTGGGTCATCAATTGCACGGGAGCAGGTCAGCCAGCTTCAGATTTCCTTCATAGCCTGCCGGCCACCACCGATGAGCCATTGACCACGAAGGATGGCTTGATCCGAGTAAAGAAGAATCTCCAGCTTATTGATCCCGCCTATTCCCATATCTTCGCTATTGGAGACGTGAACGACTTACACGAAGTCAAATTAGCCGGGGGCAGTATTTATATGGGCTATTTTGTCGCCAAAAACTTGCTCAAGTTAATGCAAGCAGCCGGTCATTACAATGATATCATCTCTGATTCTGCAACCGCCGATGAAGTGGAAGCTGGCGAAGATGGTCTCTTTACTTATCCTGAATATCCTCCGCAACTTGTGCTTTTGTTAGGAAAGAAGCATGGTGTTGCGCAATACCTGGGGCAAGTGTGGGAATTCGACTGGGTCAACACTGTCACTGGCGGTGATACGAGCTTCAAAAAGTGTGCCGATGGTCTAGCACTCTTTGGTTATCCAGACTCACTCGCATAAACTTGTCATCTCGGGATCTTTTTAACATAACTCACTTTCTTAACGAATATCTGTATTTTCCCTATGTTTTTATCGGATCATAGGATTAAATCATGGCCTATGGTTTCCTCTCAGTATTCTCCTTTCTCTAATCTAGGGTCTGATGTAAATATTATTATCTGCGTTTTTTAATTCCGAATAGAAATTATTAGAATATGTGATATGAAGGGAAAAAGATATATCCTTTGGATAAACCTGGAAAGATAAGCAAAAGGGACGCTATAAATTGCTTATTGTTTCCGCTCCCGCTTCCGTCAGATTTTCTATGATTCTTGGACACTACAAAATAATTCTACGAGTTCCCAGTTAAATCCGTTGGTGACATTGGCAATTAAAAAAATGTTCATGTTATTATTAAATAAATAATAGAAATCAAGAATGGAGTATGTGAATGAAGTAATTGTAAGATTTCAAATAAATAAGTTATCTTTGACATCTAGATAATATAAATAGGTAAATTAAACAATACTGTACAGATTAGTTTTTGGTCTTTTGACGGAGATCGTATCCTTTCATAAAGAGGAGCCCAATGGATCCAACGCCCAATATTATGGTTCCGGTGATGGAGACATCCCTTTGCGTTTCGATGTATGCTTGCTTTACTATCGCGTTCTGTGCAGGAGTTAGACTCTTGATATAGGTCACATCGTTGATAATCTTCGCAATATCCATTCCCGGTAAAAGATTTCCTTCGAGCTTCCGAGGTAAGAGATAGGTCCAGAATGCACTGGACGCCGCTTCCCCTATCGCTCCTCCATAGAAGGACATGAAGGCGAAGAAGGTAGTCGCAATAGCTACATCGGCGGGTTCAACGGCAGCCTGGACTCCAATTAGAGTTGTGCAATAAAGAGCACCTCCACCTATTCCGGTTACCGCTTGAACGATTCCGATTTCCGCCGCGGTGATATCAGCCCCCTTAAGCCGTATCATTAGCCCCGTACCAAGGGTGAGCAGGCTATAGGCAAGCCACATCCACCGGCGATACCGTCCGCTCCATTGCATCAACCATCCGGCAACGATCTGGCCGACGGTAGCCCCTGCTGTAAATCCAAGCTGGAGCATGGACGCCTCTTGCATGTCTGCGTCTCGGGTCACTTGCAAAAATGCATTAATAAAGTACAGGGTCAGGTTGGTAGAGCAATAATAGATGATCACGGATATCAGCCCTCCTCCCACGTTTCGATTGGCAAGTAATCTCAGAGGAAGTACGGGATACACGGACACGTAAATTTCATACATCAAGAAGATAATCAAGCAAACGACGCCGGAGATAATGAGTCCTAAAACCATAGCTAGTTACATGCATTTGAAAATGGTTAGTGCAACTGATAATTATAACTTTGAAATTAGGAGGAATAGGATTTCGCTCGGGTGCTCAATATACATTACCTGAATTCCATCCGTAATGTGCCGGAAAACCAAGCGAAATGGGCCCCAGAATCATGATGGTTCCTCCTATAAGGAGAACCACTCCAACTACATCGAGCTCCGTCATGATTCGAACGAACCGCTGGCGCAGTGATTGAATGGATAGAGGTTTCGTTGGCACTTCTTCGATGGACTCATACATTTCCGTCTCGGCCTTCAACTTCTTCTTAGCTCGAGATTGCACTGCAAACAGCACATACATAATCGGAATCGAACAGATGACTCCTAGGATGTTTAGCAGGATGAAAACCCAGCGCCAGGATGATGCCACCAAAGCTGTAGCAATGACCGGGCCTAAATAGGCGTTGGTAAGACTCGGAATGCTGAGGTAGCTTTGGAACGAGCCTCGGCTGAGCAGCGGAATGATATCTGCTATTACAATGTAGAGAATGACCGAAAATCCAGTTTGCCCCACTGACACCAGGACATTTGCCGCAAAATACATCCCGAAGCTTTGCGCGGCCGCTGAGATGACATAGGCAAGGGTATGGAAAGCAAGCGCAACGCAATAGGCCTCTGCTCTTCCGAATGCATCTGCCAGCTTTGAAAAGGCCGGTTTAAGGGCAGCGATGGCTAAATAAGAGATACTGCTCATCCCGCCCCCTTTTGACAGTGCATCGAACTGACTTAGGACGAGAGGAGTAATGGTAGCCACAGTGCTTGTATCCAAATAGACAACAAAATTCATCAAGAATAAACTGAAGGCGCGACCCGACATAGAAAATTTTAGGTATATCAATATTAATGTTTACTTCAAACGCACATCAGATATCATGATAGAGGATGCATACCCAGTATAGATAATAATAATATCTCGCTTTTTCCACTCGGTAGCCGCTGCTAATTTTACGCCTGCCAACTCAGCATTTTCTACTTTGTGTTTATCATTTCTTGGTGAAGCTGCTTCTATGTCTTCATAGTTCGCCCTCTTAACTGGCGCGTCCCCTGCATTGCTCTCGAGTGGCCTTTCATCCTGGGCCATGTTTCACGGTTATGATATATACAAGGGGTGCCTAAACTTGGCGATAGTCACTATGACAAATAAATAGGATGAAAGAAATTAACAAATCGGTGATCCTATCTTCGCACTGATAGTTTGAAAGATTTTGTTCCAAATTGAAAACAAAAAAAAAACAGGAAGAGCTAAATTAAGGTAATGCTCGAAGTGACCTCGGGCCCTTTAAATGACAATACTGCGCGATGGTTTACCAGAAATCGGGAGTTTTCTCCGAAAGGTTTCGTTTAAGGGCATTCTCCGTGTCGTATTGGTTCCTCTGGGAATACGTAAATCATGCCACAGCTGAGATCTCGCACATACTCGAGCATGTTAGGTGTCGGTAGGTGAAATAGTACAACAATATCGTATGATTTTCTGTGGTTTGAATCTAATCTTGATAATCGTATATCCGCCCATTCTCATTGAGGCCAATCTGATATCATCAAAGCATTCCAAATTGGAAAGCCTGTAACCACGGCGTGTACACTCGCCGAAAACTACTATTTTGTAATTATGAAGCCTGAAAATTCTCTCCTGGAATAATGGTTTCTCCTGTTTTTTGGATAGCTATTATAGTACAATACTATAACTCCATCTCCTTTGAAAAAGGTATCTCATTGCGATGGATTAAATCCTAGATTCGAAAAAATGTTTGCTGTTCTTCGCTCGAGATTATGGTACTAGGTTGCTATTGTCAGAGATAAACGGCAGAGAGTACTTTATTAATGAAATGGATGCTTGACATAATTCAACTTTGATCTAACTCAATTCTGGTGTGCCCAACTCACATTTTTCCAAATTGTCATTAATTGTGCTTTTATTACTTATATTTCTTAAAGTTAGAGAACATCTGCTCCAGTTAAAATGCGGTGCTCTTGTTACGATACATAAAGCCTCCAGGTATTTCTGACCATTGATATAACTAGCCTGTTATATCGTGCCAATACTATAGACGTTGAATCATATTGATTTTATCCGTTTTTCACGTCGCCAAATACGCAAGTTTCTTCAGATGCTTTACTTCTTTAAACCTTGCAAATAAAATTCTAAGCACGTTAAAAATGTTAATGCGGGTTCCTATCTATCCATGATATAAGCACTTTTATCATAGGATTGAAGCTCTTCTATCGTAGCTCTGCTATTACTTTTGAAGCAGTGATAGCATGTTGAGCCTCGGTGTTCAATAAACGGTTCCTAAATAAACCTAACTGACTAATTCCAAGCCTCAATCGCACAAGTTCCGATCGCGGACTTTTTTGCCGTGAACTCAGCTTTACCTCTGTCATCCTAGAACAAGGAAAACATGACTTCCGAATCGAAACCAATTCAGGTTGGCGCTGCCAATACGCTAGAGTATCGTGTCTATCATGGTATGGAAGTTTTTGTCGCGATGTGGACATGAATTTGCCTTAGTACATGACGATATTATAATAGAAAAGCATGGTCATTCATCTTCATTCTTCCACGATATTCCACTCTATGCCGATAAAGAGAGAGGAATATATAATATGATTGTCGAAATACCACGTTGGACGAACGCTAAACTTGAAGTATAAAATATCCGCTATTTTTGGTTTTGGATAAATACTTACAGTTGAGAACATAGATCTCAAAGGAAGAGCCGTTCAATCCTATTAAACAAGATATCAAAAAAGGTAAGCTCCGCTACGTGCGCAACTGTTTTCCTCATCACGGGTACATTTGGAACTACGGAGCCTTCCCGCAGGTAAGGCGATTGTTACGCGTCAGATACTAGGTAGTATTCCAAAATAGAAGCTTTTATAGACATGGGAAGATCCAAATTTGATCCACCCTGAGACGAAGGCCCGTGGTGATAATGATCCTCTTGACGTGTGTGAAATCGGTGAGCAGGTTGGATATACTGGTCAGGTGAAACAGGTTAAAGTGCTTGGAGTGATGGCGTTGATTGATGAGGGGGAGACTGATTGGAAAGTGATTGTGATTGATGTTAACGATCCGCTTGCGAACAAACTCAATGGTGATTATTCGTAATATCCGTACGCTCGAGGTTTTTTTCGCTAAAAAAAACTATTTCATCGTTAGATATTGAGGATGTTGAAAGGCATCTCCCCGGACTTATCCGTGCGACCAACGAATGGTTCCGCATCTATAAAATTCCTGACGGTAAGCCTGAGAATCAGTTTGCCTTCAGTGGCGAGGCGAAAAACAAGGTGACTTAAAACATTTCAACGACGATGTCAAATTAAGATTTGAGATTGTATTCTCCTATCCCTTTAGAAATATGCCCTGGATGTAATTAATGAGTGCCATGAAGCATGGAAACGTCTTATTACGGGCGTCATACCCCCTAAGACAGAGAAACACAATATTCAAGTGTAAGCTTTGCGATTACGACTGCTGAGCTATAAGATGGCTGATATTTAGTTTGTATACTTTCGATGTAGCCTAAATCTCACCGTTGAAAACAGTCCCTACAGGGTGGCACCTGATAACAACGTGGTCCCCAATATATCCAGAGAGCATGCGAAACCTGCAGCACCCATTGACCCTTCGATTGATAAGTGGTTTTTTCTTTCAGGGAATCAAATATAGCGCCTCACTGTTGTCCCTCAAAGGCCATCTCTAAGCTATGAGTCGGGGTTAAGCGGAAAAATAAACCTACTAATTGTGCTGATATAATGAATAAGTTTTTGGAAGTCTCCATTATATTATATTGTGATATAATTTGGTTTCAAAAAGATAGGCTCTTCTGCAATCACTGGACAATATTGATCAAGCTTTAGTCCATGATAATATCAGGTCTCTTTCTATCATTAGGCTCCGGAAGCAAAATTAAAGTGGAACATCAGCTATTGAGCAGCTTGTGATGTCTGCGCAAGCTCCCAAGTTACTGGAACCACCAAGTTGGAAACCTTACTGTATATTTAGAGAAATCCCCCGAATTCAAACTTTCTTGGGAATAATTTCCGGGTGCAAAATCAAGTGGCGATAACTAGGTCAAAGAACATCTGAAATGCAGTGGCTATAGCGGCCTTGTTAATGATGATATAGAATGGCGATGGAAGATTGGAAAGGGAGAATAAGCTTTCCCTATTTTTAGAACAAAGTACATTAGTGGCAGTATTTTTGAAACGATTTAATTTAAATCCTAATTTACACAGCGATTCTATTGAATTTTCTTTGGAATTTTATTTTGCTTACGCCGCCAGCCCACACGGACCGGCCCCCCAAAAAGTTTCTCCATCTTTGAGAATTGATCGGATCATCCCTATGTCACGAAGATGAACGGCATAGAGCAACTTCCATGCTATGAGCAAGCTATAAACAATACCCCTCATTCAGGACAATTGCATTCATCTACCGGATCAACCGCATTGTTAGATTTAGAGGGCGGGCATGCATCACTTGGCCACATACCCTCCGAACTCAACTTTGAAATGGAGTTGGTCGGCGAACCAACTTTACGCTCCCCTAGATATCTCTGCGGCACTATGCTCGCGGGGCGGTACCTTTTACTTGGCCATGCGCGAGGCTTGGATGTTGTCGATATCTCTCTTAGAAATAACGCTAAAAGAAAGGTTATAATCGAAGGAACGCGATTTAAGCAATTGCGAGTGGTTGAAGAGTGTAACATTATGTTGGCGTTAGCAGGAAGAACAAATCAGATCCGATGCTATAATTTAGATGCAATTTTGAATATGATTGAAGGAGCAACACCCAATTCACCAATTTCCGAGAATTCGAGATTTACATCGAATTCCAACATTCAAAATGGAAGGGACCCCATCACCAGCGGTAATGAACAGAATGGAAACCATCACAGAGAGTTCGCGTTAGCTTCTTCATCTTCCAACAAGCGATTAAAGAATAAAGAGTCTGAATATTTCAAAATCCCTGAAACCGAAGAGTCTCGCCTATTTGACGTAAAAACCACACCCGCATTCGCATATCTTATTGTTCTCTCGGATGCAAAGACAATCAAACTCTTCCAGCGCTCAGATGGCCCTTCACTTCAGCCATTTGTAAAGTTGAAGTCGTTCTGGGTTCCCAGCGATCCTGTCTATGTCGCATTGGCTCACGATCGTCTCAAGCAACCACAGAATATTATTGCAGTGTTCTCGGAAGGGGGAGCAAGTTTGATCGATTTACGAGAGAGTACTGTCAAGGAGGTAAAGGTTTCTAGTAGCGTATTTCATCCGCCCCCCTCAGTCTCTTCAATGCCGCGATATTTATCCCAATCGCCGCCAAAGAACGAAAAGCGCAAGGAAACCGTTGGTTCTTGGTGCTCGCTTGTTCAGACCCCTTTTGATATTTCAGTCATTGATCCCGGGCATATAGAACCCGACTCTTCGTTTCCACCGCCCTCTTACGATTCGGCCCTCCTCGAGGCAGAGCCTGACCTAACTGCTAGATCCCCTTTGCTCTACCTTGCTACCCGTGGGAGACGATCTCGTATCATCGACCATCGTGGTCTGCCTTTTTCCACCCTCGTTTATGAGTGGTCCGACTCTCCTCGCCACTTCGAATTCTTCCAACCAAGCCCCTCCTCCGCTTATATCATCGCGTTCCTGAGTTCAAGCATTGAGATTATAGATGTGAACTCACACACCTCGTTGCAACTCGTGAGAGGAGTCCCCTTCCAATTCCTTACGAATTATCACCCATCCGAAGAGAAGCCCAGTGGTTTCCCCGGAGTGTATTGGTGCTGCTTTTTGAAAGATAAAACCCATCTCTATCGAATCAAACCACACATGAGCCAGTAGCTCTCTTGTCTCAAACCCACCATGTTGTCAACTGGTTTGGTTAGAGTCGCTATAGAAAAAAAGGGTCTTGGAGTGGGTGGAGGGAGGAATTAACCGAGCTTATAAGGGGAGGGGGAATTTCACCAGGATGTTTTTTTGTATTGATATTTTATTTCACCTTGTTTATTTTGTCGTTTGTCAGTTATGAACCATCTCATGTAGTTGCATCTGGATGCAGTCTTCAGTCTTATCAAATTGCTATCTCAACACTCTAAATATACCAAGTATATATGATGTACAGAAATACAAGATCGAAATGGGGCAAAGGCAGGAGATATAAAATAAAATATACTCTCAACAAGTGTTAGTACATGGAAACGAGGGTTTGTCTTTTTTCAGTGCCAATATAAAAATAGCTGGAATTATCGCCGAAGATGGCCTCCCCCAAAATCAGGATGCTGTGACCACTAACCGTCTCCACCATCCATGGCCCGTTCGTCGTTGAATCGGTCTCGGTTCCTATACCGCATTTGGAATCCTTGATTTTCTAGGGTGGAAGGTCTCATCTCTCTCCTCTCCGGCTCCGGGATCCATTGCACCGCGGGAGCCCCATGGCCGCCCACACTGTTGACGTGCACAGGTTGAGGAGGCAGAGTATATCCGATCCCAAGTTCAGTGAGCATGTCTTTGACAGCCAGCGCAAAACGTGTCTTGTTTGCAAATCGTTTACCCTGATCTTGCCAGTTGGATTTGTGCTCCACACAGAAACTCAGGTTTATCTTGTTCACATTCCACATGTCCATGAATCCAATATCGAATCCAGGGGAAAAGTCGCGGGCACCCTCCGTGAGAAGCCAATGGCGCACTCGATCTCGCAGCTCCATGATCAGCTCGCGAGGGGTGTTGAAGTTGACTTGGGCAAATATCGACTCGGCCATGTTACCCGACCGCCTGACATTCTCTATATTTTTGGTGCTAAGCACCTTGTTCGGCATGTATATGATCTGGCCATCCCAGCGACTAAAAAAAAAAAAAAGCAAAGCCAAATGATTAAAATAGGAATGGGGTAACAGCTACCGTCGAGCAGTTTTATACATACACCATAACAGTTGTCATCAAACCAATATTTTTAACTATATAGTGCGTGTAGGCGGTGTTTTCACCGAGATACACTCTGTCACCCACGTCAAACGGATGCTGTAATATAGAGAAGCAGATCAGCATATACCAGCGGAGGAAATAGAATAAAAAAGCCGATGGTGCTTTACCGTTACGAATAAGAAAATGATGTTATTGAATAGATCCTTTGCCGTTCCACCGAACAAAAAGTTCAGAGCCACAAAGGCAGAGGTATAGGGTACGAGGGAGCTCCATATATCGGTGTTGAAAATGGCAAGGAAAATAAACAGAATAATCAAAAATGCAATGACCATGAAAATAATATCCAATTTTCCAACCGCTTGACTGACATCACGCAAAGAATTAGCCAGGTAGCGGCGCTCTTTGTAGATAAAATGCACAATATCGAGCATTTCAGAGCGGGAAATATCGCCGTTGCCATCACGGTCGAAAATTGCAAACGCGCGTTTCGCCTCATCTTCATCGTGGTTGAAGTAAGGAAGGAAATCCTCTGCAACAAGATAGCTGCGATTGCCTTGAAGTCCAGTGAAGAGTTTGCGCGCAATCTTGGCAGCTTGACGAGACGAGTGAATCTCTCGAGTTTGTGCAAGATCCTTATTCTCTGCCATGGCTATATTCGTCAGCTTCTTATTGATTGCGGAGAGGAAAACAGGGGGGTTTTTGGTAATGAAAAAGGGTGATTCTTGATTTCGTCCGGTAGAGTAGCCAACATTGGTTTGCGAACGATCTGCATTCGGATTCTCGGTGTCGGCGCGATAAATTTGGAGCGCAATATCATCACGATATTCACCGGTATTTTCGCTGCTATTTCGCCTCGTGCTGTTTCCAGTGCTAGTGCCATCAGCAGTATTAAAGCGAGAGGCTTTAGGTCTGCGCTTTCGAAGGAGCCCATCTGTTCTGAATTTGTTGTTGGATTTCATAAGCTTATCAAGCACTAATAATAGAAGATTAGCTAATTAGTCTAGGAGATTCTCAGGGAGAGGACTCACCTCGCAAAGCGTATTTGTTTTCCTTGATACGGTCTTTATATGCAGATTGGTGAAAACGTATGGCTAATACATAGATTAAAACAATCAGTTTCCAGGAAATCAGCGCATTTCCTAAAAAAAACCTACCGATAAGTTGGACCAGAAACTTCTCGGCCAAAAGGATGATTGAACTTCCAAAGAGTGCTCGGAATATGTCATATATGCGTATATAATCGCTAAGTTGGCTCATCTCAACGAATATGATATTTGTCAAGAACGCAAAGCTACCCCACATCCATGCAACAACAATAGCAACGATAATCCAGGTACGAACCCCAATAAAGTACTGAAAAAAATAAAAAAAAAAGAGTGAGAAGATATGAGATAGTGTAGAAAAGCAAAGCAAGTACCTCAAGCCGTAATTTCAACCACTCTGGACACTGACCCCAGAATCGTTTAGTTACAGTTACTACGATTTTAGGTAGGACTTGTACCCAGAAGTATGTAATCCAAGTTATGCCCTAAAAGTAGCTTTGGTCTTAATAAAAAAAAAAGCAACTGTGACCAAGAAAAGATGAATATACCCAAATCCAAGCTGCCCAAAAACTCCATAATTCTATTGACCGCTTGGTGAATTCCTGCGATGGATCTAACATTACGAAGTGCGCAACTATTCCTGGCGCCACTAGAATCGAAGCACCTATTGTACCGCCGACCAACGAGCGCATGAATGGCGAGAGCCGAGCAAACCCACGAGCAGTCTGACGCTTCTTTTTGCGGTAATCAGGATCATCGATTTCGGTCTCAATCCGAGCTTCCCAATCGAAAGTCTCATCCTCGGAATTCTCATTCGAATCCGTTTGCGGGATTAGGCCGTTGCGATCGGAAACAGCCTGCGGGTCAGGCGAAGGCTGAGGTAGAGGATTCGAAGAGGGATGTAGCTGAGGTTGCGAAGGGGCGCTCGCCATAGCGAGGGAAATCAGATTTGGTAAGGATGGAGGAGAGATAGGGGGAAAGAGTGTGGTACAGAGTTAGGAGACGACTAGTCAAGGAATGAAGAGTCTGTGTGAAAGGCGAGCGAGAAGGAATTTAATTGAATTCCTTTGATCGATTAGTTCCGACGCAAAATTAGTAACACAGAGCCGGGCCCCGGAGCTTACTTCTAGTCCATCAATTAATTAAATAGCTTCACCCATCTCTGTACCTATCTTTCTGATTCTTCTATTAATATCCAGTATGCTCTGAGCCTCGACTTGGCGCTCTGTCTGAGATTGAGCCTTCTCTCGTTGCGGCCACCCACACCTGTAGAAGCAAACAGCGAAGCCCTCCTATTAGCACTGTGCGGTATTGTCGATACCTTGTATCATGATTCTCCGCCGTTAGCTCCAAATGCCTTATGTCCAGCGCTGCATCCCTAGATAACAACCCAGTTAGTAGAGCTAATCATGGTGCGACAATACATGTGTTTGACACACCGATGAGAATATTTCAGAACTGTGTCGTGCTCTCTCAAGCTGGCACGATTCTTTTCCCAACCGTTTCAAATTCTAAGCAAGATCAGCCTTATAAAATTGTACGCATTTTTCCTCACTAGTGACTCTGCCGAGCCTAACCGTTTCGTCTTTGAATCGTGACAGATATGTAATGCTCGTGTTCCGCCACATTTGCAAACTGTGATCATCCCGAAGAAAGAGATATTCATTGCCTAATGCTTAACCAGTTGGGTTTCGAGAATGTCGCAGGGATTTGGTCGACTGAATAAAATTGTTTTTCAAAAGGACTGGTTATTCGTTCGCTCGAAATGCTCGAGTCCAATTGGCCTTTAAGCCATTATATCGGTCAAAATCGTTGATATTGTTCGCCACAGTGACTTTCATTTTCAAGTAAATATTAATTCAGTCACAGCTACTGTTCAGTGCAACTTCGAGACCTCAATGTTACGCTTTCCACGATTGCTCTCACGCAGGCAATCGCCGCTACCGGCAAGCTCTTTTCGAACTACTACAATATGTCCTAAATGCTCGCTTCTTGTTCGAAGAAATTATGCTACCAAAGAGAAAACGTAATTCTTTTCGTATGGAATGTATATATGAATTGATGGCTCATTTTTATTTATTAGGACCTTGGAGGAAAAATCAAGGTTGTTGGAAGTAGAGATTCGAAAACTAGAAGCAAAACTAGAGCTCGCTGGAAAGCCGGGAACAAATGTAGGTCTTATTTTTTATGATGTCTTATTTTTGATGCTTACTGGTCCCAATTTAATCTTAGGTACAACATTCAAATCAGCCAGCTAGCGATCCTGCAGAAGTTTATAAAGCATTGACACAACCAGAGCAAATCGTCACTGCTACCAACAAAAGGCGCATACCATCTGATTTCCTTGAAAATCTTCGAGTCTCTTTTCTTGACACTCACGCATTGCGTCCACCAGCTGATCTGACAGCTATGAGCGCAGATGCAGGTCTTGACGAGATTAAAACTGCACTAATTGAAGAATCCTCGAATGTATCTTCTTCGCCCTCTGCTAGTGTTGATATACAGCAATTTCACAAACTCATCTATGCTAATTCTCTTGCAAAACGGCCAAAAGAGGCAGAAGAGGCGCTGTCTCTAATGGTAGAGTTTGGGCTCCAGCCGGACGCACGAGCTTATTCACATCTTCTCGATGCCTATGCAAATGCTCACGATACAAAAGGCGCTTTCGATGTCTTTCGGCGTATGTGTGATGCTGGATTCGTGCCTGATACCCACACGTATGGGGGATTGATCAAGGTGCTTCTCAAGGACCAAAGACTGGATGATGCTTTCCGTATATATGAAAGGATGAAGCGCGAGAAAGTTGAAGCCACCCAACCCATTTTTGATATGCTTGTCAGAGGATGCATTGCAAACGGAGATTTGCATCGAGCTTGGAAGACTTTTGATCATATGCGTTTAGAGGTATGCCAGCCAGACGTGGTGATGTATACGAACATGATTGTCGCATGCGCAGAGGTAAGCGGTTTCTAAACAATTATTTTTAAAAAGGTTTTTTATACATATTTTAATTTAAAAAAAAATACTCTCATAGAATCAAGAAGTTGAGCGTGCCCTTAACCTATTCACTGAAATGACGACTACTTATAATTTAACACCTACTGATGTGACCTTTAATGCCCTTATACACGCTTGTGCCAAACGTAAAGACTACTTTCAGGACGCATTCAACTTGCTACGCCAAATGGAATCCCATGGTTTTCGCCCTGATACATACACGTTTAACTCACTATTAAGTGCATGCACCAGATGTGGTGCATTGCATCTTGCTCGAAAAGTGTTTGCGGACATGGTAAAGAGAGTAAATGAGGGCGACGAAAGGGCAATGCCCAATGAAGTAACCTGGACCTCATTGCTTTACAACTACGCCTACTATCGTCCCTCTAAAACACGCCCATCATCGCAGGAGGACACACCAAAGAAGTCGGGGGGTGAGGGAAAGTTGGGCCTCGCTCTGCAATCTGAAGCACATCCACTTTTAAATTTGGTACCCCATACTCAAGCTGAAGTTCTCGCAGAAGCCCGTGCTATTTTCGCGCATATCGTTTCGTTAAGCTCGCTTCCTGAGAAGGATCTGAATCATCTCAAACTAACTACTTGGCTTTTGAATGCATATATCACCGTTTTTGCATCACATGATCGCCAGGAAGCATTTCGTATTTTCGAAGACCAGTTTGCGCAATTTGGTTTGGAGCCAGATGGCCATACATGTGTCAGGGTGCTGCAGGCGTGTTACGAAGAGCGGGACGTAGATATGGCTTGGAAAGTGTGGGGAAAATACCAAGATTGGTGGCAGGAGACACAAGAACAAACGCACGAGGATGGTGTTGAGGGTAGAGGGTCTGCTGTGCAGCTCAAGGGAGGAATTAGGGAGGATCAAGCTCGCCGAATCCAGTATGATGCCTATCGTTGGATGATTAATACCCTTGCAGTTGGAAACGAATTGACTCGCGCAGTAAGGCTACTTTCTACTTTGTCCCACAGTATGGCTGACTGGCCCTCCCGCCGGGTCAAATCTCCCGTCAATCTCCCTAGCCATCCCTTACTCTCCGACTTCAAAACACTCTATGTCAAAAGCGTTCAATTGGAAGATAGAGCTTCACGTGCCGCAATACTCAAGCTATGTCCGCCGGTGAAAGATGAGGTGGCCAATACTCTCAGGAAAAAATGGACGGGTGGAAAGGGGAAGAAGTTTGCGGTGGGAGACAAAACTAGAAAGCGTGTGATAAAAGATGGGGCGTGAGCCTATCCCTTTTGCATTTGTATATCTGTTTATATAATCCAGCAATGATTTTACAAATTGTAAAATTTATTGAAATACAACGGATTTTTTCCTATGATTTCAAGTCAAGCTGCACGTTCATGATTCCAGAGACCGAATTGAAAATCTTGATTCCTCTTCCCTCCTATTTTTTGGAGAGTAAGTCACCAAAGATGGGATGAAGAAGGAATGTAAAAAAAAAAATATACCTTTGAAGCCTTGGCTAATTCTACTACTGTTACAATTCCACACTGGATTTCTCCCTTCTCCAACAATTCCGAGCGCATTGTTCCCGCCAAACAACCTTCATATAAAGCCATAAATTAACAGCCCTCCCCCCACCCCCCTTTACGAACATAGATTGTTTCCAACTTACCACACTCAACCGATGGAGTTATCCATGTCCCATCCTCCATCTCTACTGCGATATTGCAAATGGATGTCTCGGTTATCTCTCCGCGTTCGTTATAAAGGACTACATCTTGATACGTTGCCGGAACATCTTACCCCCCCCCCAAAAAAAAAAAATTAAGTGTATTAAAGACATATGAAACGTGCCACCGAAGAGTAAATATTTACCAGCTCTTGCGCGTGCTCTTTCATAGTAGGGTCGATGGGTTGTCTTGTGACGAAGGAAGATATCTTCGCTCGAGACAGGTTGTGTATCGAGAACTATAGTTGGATCTATGTGCACATTCTTAGGGGTTATCATTCATTCGATCCAGCGGCATTGAGAGATGTGTACCTGTCCGTGCATTCGCTATTAATGGGTACGCTTCAACTATCAGGCCACCAGTTTTATCCACTAAGACTCTGACCTATAAAATTATAATCAATGATCTTGTAACGTGGCGAAATCCACACTGTTACATCTATTGCAGACCTTTTGGGGTATATCACCATGCTGTTTAACTCTCTCTTGCATCTCTTTCTCAATTTTGTTGGAAGAAGGTGCGTTTATCTCGAAAAATTGGGCAGAAGCCAGAAGTCGGTTAAAGTGGCGATCGAGAAGATAGAAGCCTAATGAGAAAACCAGTTAAATTTATAGAGAGACTTCTACTTTCCAAGAGCGATGGACACTCTACCTTTGCCTGGCTCGTAGAGTATTGTCTCTAGTAGTTTGAAATCGATTGTTTTGCTCGTTGGCATTTCAAAATGTCAATATTTCTTCCTCACCTGGTCTCACTACTATATATTGTCCCAGAATGGTCCTATTTCAGAAGCAATGTCCCAATGATTTGATTCAATATTCGATCCACAATAGTCCTCACTATAGTTTTCAAAAAGGGGCCATTTGAAAAACACATTATATATTTTATATTTTGTAAATTAAATATCATACAAGGATTATATTGAAATTTTAGAACAGAGTGGGGTAGTATAGTTTATAGAGTTTAGAGATCATTTGCCTTCGTTTTCTAGCAACCCCATTTCTAGCTCTTCTTCGAATTCACCGCCATTGAACGACTCAGAGGCGGATATTATGGTTGTTTCCTTGGTCTGATGCCTTGTGATCCTTCCCATCTCTCGTTTCGCCAGCTCTTCAGCATTTTTTCCGCTATGTTGCCATAGGGAAATAAGCCCATGGGTATACAAGAAGGTAATAAACGCGAACGAGATCAGCACATTCGCATAAGAGGACACATCCACCATCATATCCTCAAAGGTATGAACTTGCTCTTCATTGGCGCCCATGAACATATACCCAGCAAGTATAAGCAACTGAGTGGCAGAAAAAATACAAAGGATGAGCGAGTGGATTCTAGAAAGTAATTGAAATATGAAAAGCTTACAAAGGGGGGTAGGTGCTGGAATGGATGGATGCTATCCGAAGTATCTTCTCTTTTGACGACAAAGCATATCTCAACAATACGAGCCAGTGCTCCAAAACTGAGAACGTATCCGAACAAACTATGAAGCTTCAGTGAGTATTCACTATGTTGTGCGTGGCCAACCATACTGTATCCAGTAAAGATAATGACAATCGCAGGTATGATACTGCGATTACCGCGGCGCGACAGGAATATTCCTGCTAGACCTCCAGCCCACCAAAGGATTCCAAGGGAAGTATCTAATTGTATCAAAGTCCGGAAGAGTCAAATTCAATCATCTCAATAGGCTAGAAAAGTGAGCTTATATACGTTGCATGTCTCCATGGCTCCACGGCTCTTGGTTCCATCTATGCTCCGTGAAAGTATTCACTATTCCCCACTAAAGCAAATATAGACGAGGCATTCAATTACATTTAACAGGAGTTCTTAGGACTATTATAATCATACCAGCATGATAACCCAGCTATCATACCACTCAGGAGATTTATTTTTCCGCCTCAACCACGGCCCTCCAACACGCAAAAGAAGGATCATGATAACACCGTAGGCTATAAAACTGCTTCCCATAATAAAATGTGCAAGACATTGACCGAAGTGATCTATCCATTAAAAAGTTTAGAGCAACAAGAAAACTTCCATTATCTATCTGTGAAATGTCACCTTCGTAGCAAAAGCCAACACTCGTGATCACTCCAAGCACTATTTGGGTATATCCAACTATCGGAAACGCCTTTCCAAATAGACTATGCGCAAATTTGACGGTAGGTCTAAGTAGCTTGACATGGATCCATTTTTCACCTCTTTCCAAGTGCAATTTCAAATAGATCCCAAAGATTACTTGGGCCCCTAGAATCCAAATAAGTATACCGCCAAAGGATGAATGAGCTCCCTCTCGGAATTGCCGGCCTCCATGCATATGGCCTAAGAAAATTCCAATTGCTGTCAAAGCGGTGCCGGCTATTTGGAGAGGGACGTGCCAACGCGAACGGGTCAATCCTAATATCATCCCTAGTGGAAACACAAAAGCCCAAGCAAGAATTTGTACTATGATGTGAGCTATCAAAATCCCGTCCACGGGGTCCGAGCTACAATACAGAATTCAAAAGGCAATTTAGAAGGATGGCCGAAGTCAGTTCGATCCGCTTATTAGTCATCTTCACCAACCTGACGTTAAGGTCGCCCAACATATCATCATGATGCTCATGAGCTATAGTAACGGGCAAAATTATAAGTAATAGGAGGAGGTATAACATCGTCAGTTTTGGTATCATAATGTGGATCAATAGGCTTATAAAACACCATAGAGGACGCTTATGACAAATCTGGTTAAATGTAGTTTCAGATTTTAAAGTGACTGTGAATGGCTTGGAGACTTCTCCTGAATCGTATATTATGCTACCCATACTACAAGTGTTCCTGGAAAAAATGGAGAAATGAAACACACGCTATTAAAAAAAAATGAAAATTATATATTCATATGCATACAATGAGAAGAGATAAATCCAGTCTAACTCTTAATAAATAAAATGGTTGGTATTTCTAGATTCTATTGAAGAAGTGAGGAGGGTTTTCTACCATGATAGCATTTGGCTCTTTGGAGAGTGCCAAACACTGTTTTGCATATGTCCACGGTAAAGCTCACGAATCACTTTGCCATGGAGAATGGTCTGTTCCACAATCGACTCTACGTGACAAGGGGTGACGCGACCATACCAGATCCCACGTTTGCCTCCTTGTGTATACACAATAACATTACCTGCAAATTTATGCCCTATGATCAGATAAGCAAGAGAGTTAAATTACAAGATGTTTGAACAAGTATTTAAAGATTGATCAGATTACCTCCAATATGGCTAACCATGTATACGACTGCTCCCTTTTGCTCTTCATGCATATCATCCAACAGAAGTATGTCTCCAGCCTCAATTTTGTTTTTGGATTTTAAATAACGACTATTGTCAAAACCAACGCAAAATTTCCCGTAGGAGCTGAGAACTTTCTCGAACTCATCTCGCAGAGGGGGTGCCGTAACTCCACAGCGCTTGTCTCGTCTACGGTGCGAACATATGAGAGTGACGGCATCATAGGGGATCCGACGTATTTCAAACAATGTACCATCTATCCTTTTAACATCTCCAATATCATCCAGCATATCATAGCCATTCCCATTCACAAAACCGTCCCCTCTATCCAGCTGGATTCTTCCTTTTTCAGGATTTGAGACTGTTGGTAATGGACGGGTCAAGAAAGTTTCGTAGAAAACCTGGGCATCCGATGGTCTAACGTTTGATACTAGAATATTATCCGGCATTAAAAGGACATCGCATCCGTCTTCAATCGTAGAATACACGTTGCGGCGACTAATGTTCGTTATTAATATACACATATTCTCCGGTCTCTCTATATATCCTTTCTCCTGCTTAAGTTTGGCTAACTTTTCCTTGGTCTCTTTGTCAACTTTTGTGAGCTTCGATGCTAGGGACTGAGTGTCGTCCTCCAGAATCTCAACCCAATCTGTCTGACCAGTTGAAATCATGACTTGTCTAACATAGGGTTTCACTGACCCAGCCAATTGTGATTCTATGTCGATTTTTAGATAAGACGGATAATTCGAATGAACATAACAATGTTCCAGCTCTGGACAGGTCCAGCACGGATCCTCAAATAATTCTTCGGGTACCTGAGAAATGGAAGGATTATCAGGCTTTTCGTTTAGTTGTACGGGGGGAGGAGAGGGAGAGGGAGTAAGCATTAGATCGGCGGCAGAGAAATAATTATCGTTGCCGCTGTCTGAAGAGGGGGGAGTGGGAGGATTGCTCCTTGTAGGAGTGAGAGATCCAAGATTAGAAAAAATAGATTTAATGAATTCACTCATTGTTTATAGTAAAAAGGGCATCTGAAGAAGAATGTGGAGAATGAGAAGGGTCCGAATTATAGGGGAAATTGGATGAATTACAAATGTCAAAGAAAGATGAAGTGGTTGCAGATATTAAAGAAAAGGTGGTGGGAAATTTCCGAAAACATCGGATTTTTGAATGAAAGAGTAAATAATCAGATCATAATTTTGTTTTCCATTTGGAAAGCTTTAAGTTTTGCCGTGTATGACAGCGCATTAAGGTTGCTGGATTTAAACGAATTATCGAAGGCGTCATATTCGATATATTCCTATTCATTTGGCGGTTTATCGTGTTTAGCTTCTTACGTATTCGGCGCTAACCTAGCGCGGGGTAAAGCTCAGAGTGCGGAGAACAAGAACAGTATATTAAACAACATAGGACCGCAAATATCTTAATCAATCTAATTAGCGGGATGGCCTAAAATTACAATTACTCCTGCCGCGTGATTTACATTAACTATAACGCTAAAGAAATGCTATAAGTTGTTAAAGACAAATTTTCCAGCAACATATCATGGAGATTCCGATAAGGACCACCACCACCACTAGGATCGCAATAAGCGCATTCTTGCTTATTCCTCCAACCCGGTCAGAGCCATCTCCTCCTTGGTTTGGTTTTACTGGATTAGTGGATGTTCCGCCCGGTGATAGACCCGTTGAGGTAGAGATGATGGATACATCGGTTATAGCATTCTGGCGGGGATAAAAACGTGCAGATGCAATGTGAACAATGAGAAGAAATATTAAAAGAGAAAGAAAAATATATTGGGGCTTCATGGAATAACAGATGATATAGAACGGGAATTGAGCTGATTTATAAAATGCAATTGAGTGCTATTCAGTTAGGTTACAAGAGTTGGTTATACGTTCGTAATGATTGTAATTAGAATGCAATTGTCTGAAAATTGGTGAATTTGATGACACGATCCAGTTGTGGAGTTGAGCAAGTCACCGCAGCTCAATTTGTGTAAAATAAGAGACAAATCGAAACAGATTGCTCCATGCTACAGAATAGGGTGCTCTCTCCAACACATCTCACAAGTACGTCAAATTTTCAATCAGTTCACGAGTACATTAAAATGGATATATTTCTCATATAAACAGTTTAATAAGCAAAAGTCTCCATACTATTCTCGCTGATATTCCAAGAGTGCTTGGGCCATTTTCCGTACTTTTGGATTGTAATGTGTCTACGGTTAGAGGGTTAGAAAAGCTTAGTGTCCAGCCAAGTTTTTATAGAGAAAAGCGTAAAAATAGTACCTGCAATAGCATCAGCTCCCACAGACTCGTTGCAAAAGGGTTGCATAGCTCTGGGTCATCCACATAAGGGAGATATGTGCCTCCACTCGCAACTTCCTCCGAGCACAGCAACACATCCAATTTTGGGTGTTTCTAAAGAAGTAGTGGGTTAGATCTTCTCTTAGTAATACACAACATAAGCATAAGCTAGATATCGAACCATCACAAGCCGTTTTATCAATCCCAAACAGCTCACCACAGTTTTTCCAGGCATTTGCAAGCAAGCAGTGGCCATTCTCTTAGTGAAAGCTGCCGTTCTTTCTACAGGCACTCGGTATTTTTGGAAAAACATCATTTCTATCTCCTTGGCCAAAAGTTCTCGCTCACTCGCTACTCGGTGTTCATGGCGACTCTCTAGCCCAGCTTCTACCATGTTGGCTGCGGGAGGTGTTTCTATATGGGGGTTGAGGCATAGAGGGAGTAGCGTTGCATAGAGCTGGCGATAAAAATCTTGGAGATCTAGATCTAGAGAACGAGCCTGGCCGGATAGTAGCTGGAAAGCAGTTAGAATGCAGAGCAGACTTCGCCGAGTATCAACCCCGTTTGTATCATTATCCTCGTCTTCATTCATCGAGGCGCTCTCGCCCTTTTCAGTATGCTTGGTGTTCGCTCCGATCATGATTTTCTTCAGTATTTCAAGGAGGTCTCCGAAAAAGTCCACACTGATCAGGTGAGCAAATCTAAATAAACCGTGGGACATTATTGATCAGTCAAAAACTCCAATAAAAATGTTGGTTTATACTAACGTTGCTAGGCCTTCTAACACGGTGGGTAAAAGCGGCGACATGCTCTTTGTATTTTTTAAAACACGGAAATAGGTGATGAACACAAGCTTGAGTGTCTCAGAATGCTATAGTAGATTGAGCGTAAATATAAAAGAACATGCACTAAAGCAATAGAATCGTTCTGCCTACTCTTTTTTCTCTCTCCTCCTTATCCACTACGGCTTCGGCTTCGCGCATCTCCTTCTGAATCTCCATTCTTTCTTTCTCGAGCTTCTTCTGTTTTCGTGTCATATGTGGACGTTTGCGCTTCTTTCCACGCTTTTCACTCTCATCATTTTCTCCATCTTGCACATGCTTGGGGTTCAATTCGTCACGCAGACGTAGATGCAAAAATGTGTTCAGAACTTGCTCATGTATTCCATAATTTTTTGCTTTGGCCATTTTCGAAATGAGTTTGACAGCATCAAGTGATGCCTCACCAGACTCATCTGACTTAAAAACATCGATAATGGCATCACAGCACCTTGCAGCAACCTAAACGATTTGCGTCATTAGTATTAATAATCAAAATTAAAAACAATATTATTTATCCCTAATCATAAACTTACTTTGTTCCACCGTCGCACACTCATCCGAGCGATTACCGCCGACATCAAGTTAAGGCGAAAGTTGAAATGCGGCTTTTCCGTAAGTAGCGTGCACATGCACTCAATCGCCACAGACGCATCATCCGATTTGATAGGTTCATTCAATGTTTTCTCGACTCCATTCTCTTTATCTTTAAGCTTGGATTTTGCATTTTTAAGTTCATTTTCTAATTGTTGCAGATAGGTCTGATAATTTGATAGGAGAGTCTGCTCAAACGCTCGAAGTTTCTTTACTTCTTTCGAAACCTACACAAGATGAATAAAAGATTAAGCACAATCAAAGAATAAAAATAGGTCTGTTTATACCTTTTCAGCCTTCTCTTTTTCTGTAAGCTGTCGTATCCGATATCCGGGTATAATGTCCTTGTAAACCGCTAACTGCGTCAATAATGCGAGCTTCTTGATTTTTGGATTCATATCCTGGGATATCTCTCGCAAGTTCTTCAATTGACCGATCTATCCAAAATAAAGAACCTTACTATCAATACCAAGAGTGGAATTCGGTTGAATAAACTTATCGATTACATTATTTTCCGGATCTTCCATTATTGCTTGAGCAATAGCTGCTAGTTCCTCCTTCTTCTTCACTATATACTCTTTCATTGACATTGGTTTCTCGTGTTCTTCAGAAGCTTCGTGCTCCTGCAGCTCACTTTCAAACTCCATTTCGTCATCTTCATCCACCTCCTCTTCATCCGTAGCATCGCTCACATCTCTATCAACGACCTCTGCTTCATTTTCTTCTTCATCTCCTTCAGGCACTACGATTCGTCCACTCGCTAATTTGATAGGTAATCGCTTTGAGTCCTTTTTTGGCTCCCAATCTCCCACCCTTCGAGGCTGTATTTCGTATTCCTGCTCTTCATCAGAATCACTATCAAAGTATCCTGTATCTCTATCATTCTCCCTCTCTTCCTCCTCTTCCTCATCCTCAGATGAATCGCTTAAAGCTACCGCGGAAAGATCGGTGCTACTCTTTGCTTTCGCCACTGAGGGTTTTTTAGCCCTTGTAATTTCGTTTTTGTGCAAAGAGACAGGGTCCAGCCGATTGAGAAATCCTGTAAAGTCACCATGCTCACGAAAGAACTCTAGATCCTCTTCATTTAGCTCGACATCTTCCTCAGGATTATTCTGAGGATGCTCTATCAACTTGGGAACTTTGACATCCTAGTAAATAGTAATCTTAAGTTTATCAAAACTAAAATAAGAAATGAAAAATATCAACCTTTTGTTGCTTCTTAGCCTTGTTCTTTTTTGGGTTGAATTTGGTCTTGGGAGGCATGACGATCTAGGTATTGGTACCCAAAATGCTAAGAAGGGACATATTTTGTGATTAAGTGGCTCAGCGAGTAAACAAATATAAATGACTGTCGAATTTAACAGTCACACTAATATCGAACGACAATTTCGATACTTGTTGTTTTGCTCGAAAAGGTGGAAAAATGGCTTCCGTAGACGTCAAAGTCTCGAGAAGCCCCCTAGCACGAAACGAGCATAAGACGGGATATGTTGGGAGCTGGAAGCAAGCGTTTGTGGTAACTATATTTTATTTCAATTTATATAATCTTACTCCAGTTGCATGTCACCATAAATTATTTAAACATTTTAATAATCGCATAGGCTGGAGCTATCTCGGGCACAGCAGTAGATACCGTACTATTTCCATTGGATACCATTAAGACACGCTTACAATCACAGGCAGGCTTCGCTGCTGCGGGTGGATTCAGAGGAATTTATTCAGGTTTATTATCTGCCGTAATTGGGAGCGCGCCAAACGGTAAAAATTCGTTTTGCATCCCTTGCTTTAGTTAAATTAGAGGTTCTAAATCGTCTTGTTTTTGGATGAAGCGGCCGCATTTTTTGTGACGTATGAAAGTATTAAACGACTGCTAGGTGATAATGTTAGCGGGAATTATGCTCCTGCCGTTCATATGGCCGCCGCCTCTTGTGGTGAAATTGTAAGCTTTTGGCAATTATTGCTCTTCATTTCTTTATCCAATATAATGGATATTGGTTGGGAATAATTAGGCTGCATGTTTGATCAGAGTTCCAACTGAAGTTATTAAACAGCGGATGCAAGCGAAACAATTCCGAACGACCAGTGACGCTGTCAATGCGGTCTTTCGAAATGAAGGTGTATTAGGATTTTACCGTGGGTATTTAAGCACAGTTTTTCGAGAAGTATGATTGCATACAAATAGCTACAAGAAGAGTTCTTCAATTTATTATGTGTATTCACCTATTGCATTATTTTAAGATCCCGTTCACTTGCGTGCAATTTCCGCTCTATGAATATCTCAAGGTCCTTCATTTGATTTGAACTATACGATCTTACACTCACCCACATGCCTTTACAGCTATCTTATGCCGAGCTAAGGCAGCGTCGGATTGAACCTGCTGAAGCAGCCGTTTGCGGTTCTATTGCTGGAGGATTTGCCGCAGCAGTCACAACCCCGCTAGATGTAGTGAAAACAAGAGTGATGCTCTCCCACAAAGTAAGACAACTCTAAAACGTGGATAATCTTTGGCTAATATTTTTTTTCTCCCCCTTTGCAGGATGCAACGTACAAGAAATATAATGGTATTGGAAATACTTTCCGCCGCATTATTGCAGAAGAGGGCTTCCTTGTGTTGTTCTCTGGAATTGGGCCACGTGTGTTATGGATATCAATTGGAGGAAGTATATTCTTGGGCGTTTATGAACAAGTGAAAAAGGTGTTAGTATCCGAGGAAATACTTGTATAAAAATAATAGAATATCGAGCTGAATAAACGAAAATAAGCCACCATTTTGGAAATAGCTCGAAATTTACTTCATTGCACTTTTTTTTTTTTGCTTCAAGTTAATATTTTTGTGAAATTATGGCGGCCATCAATCGGCAACTCGAAAAACTCAAGAAATCAGTGGAAAATGGGAATTATTATGAAGCCCATCAGATGTATCGGACTGTTTGCAATCGGTTAGCATTCATCATAAATCGCTATATAATTAACTTAAGAAATCGATGAATATGATCTTTATTTAACATCATATTCTTTCCATCTTTATTAGGTATGTCAAACAGTCCAAATATGCTGACGCCATTGAACTTCTTTTTTCTGGCTCAGTAACACTTTTGAAGCATGGTCAAAGTGGTAGCGGCGCAGACTTGGCACGTTACCTTGTTGAAGCTTATACAGGTGGTCAGATTGAAGTAAACAATGAATCGAGGAGTAAGAGTCCAGTTAAAGAAAAAGGAATTGCATATACTAATAATGTGATAAATTAGAACGCATTTTTGAGATTTTGGAGATAATGCCATCTGAAGAACCAGGCCGTAAAATATTTATACAAGAAGCCATCGCGTAACTTTTCAGCATCAACTTTATATTACTTTACATTTTTTCTGACATATGTATTTCTCTATCTAATTTTGTTATTACTAGCTGGTCCGCAAAATTTGGGGAGAATCCTAACGGAGACTCAGAGTTCCATCATTTCCTTGGGAACCTATTATGGAAAGGTGAGAAAATACATCAGAATACTTGAAAGAAGGATATATCAAATTTATTCTACTTGCTCCCAAAACTTAGAAAAGAATTTCCAAGAAGCGGAGAGGCACTTCCTGCTTGGCACAGACGAGAGTGGCAGATTGTTGGGTAGTCTATTATTCGAGTGGGCCGAATTCGATAACAATATAGTACATGCCGCAAATTATCTTGCACCAGCAGTTTTGCAGTAAGTCAATACAATACAATAATTGCCTAATAATTTCCATGATTGTATATGTTTACCATTTACAGGCAACTTTCCATTAAGAATATTCGCGATGCAATTATCACCTTTGATACCTTCATTGCCTCGTGGAAAACGAAAGACCCCAATGTAATGCAAGCTAAATCCGTTGATTATAAACCTGCACCCGTTGATCCTGCAACTAAAGTTCCACTCTACCGAGAACCTTTGCTCAATTTCCTGCAACTACTTCTCTTTACCGTTCAACGTGACGCTGCCGATATGTTCAAAACATTACGAAATGCATACCAACAAGTATTAAGTCAAGAGCAACTTTATTCACAACTTCTGGATCGAATTGGTGAAACGTTCTTTGGAATTCAACCTCCCAGAAATCAGAATTTGTTCCAGGATTTATTTAGCAGTTTACTAGGTGGAGGAGGAAATATAGGCTCAGGTGCAAGTGCAGCAAGGCCTAGTGGAGGAAGACCTGCAATGGAACTGGATTGATTTTAGTAGACTGTAATGGGATCGCATTTAACTTTATTAATATTATAAAAATAAACACGAATTTCGACTTGAACATGATCACCTAAATGCTCTATTAAGCCTGACTTATTTCTAGGCACTGAACTTTTCTATCCAGTATCTTTCTCTTCTTTTACGTATATCCTTTATCGGGAAACTTGTTCGGCTAATTACGGGTGGAAAAGATTATATACACTACTTCGTCCAGTTCAGTATGGAGTATGGAGAGATGTACAATAAGTATAAAATGAAATGCTTAGCAAAATATCTGATATCTACAGATTCCTAAACACTCCACTTTGCAAGTCTTAGTCACTGTGAAAATATTCTTGAGCTATGGAGCAGGCTGTAGCTACAATAACTAAATGTTAGGGTGGCCAATCAAATAGATAAGAACTAATATTGGCCTGTTACTATATAATTTAAAATTTTATAGGACACGTAAATTTATTTTGTAACAGAATTAATAGTACCTAATGGTATGCTAAGTACTCGTCTAACTCTCGATGGTACACAACATTAATGTATGTAGTTTAGCACGGTAGAGCTCGCATAAAAAGAACACCAGAGCAAGAACAGGCTAGGCGCGAGGAGGATGCGATTAAGATCAAATCTTATCGCAATCTTGTCGATCAAGCCCTCCAACGTGTATGTCCATATTTGAATAACATTACTCTTTGATGATAAGATGGTATTGACTTTATCCTGAAATATAGTACCGATCCGAAGAGTATGGTGATGATTCTTTGGCCCTCACCACCAAGATCCTTGGTCAGAATCCAGATTTTTATACGATATGGAATTTTAGGAGAATGATCCTTTGTGCAATTCTTGAGCAAGCGTGAGTTGAGATTATATCTATTCATTTCGATTAGATACGATTTAAGAGCGAATCTCCCTACTCTGTAACTGCAGAATACAAGAGGAGAAGCAAAAGACATTCGAGAGGGAGCTCACTTTCTTAGCTCAAATAATCCGACTTAACCCAAAATCATACTGGATATTTAACCATCGTCGATGGTGTCTTCAGAATATGCCAACTCCAGACTGGGATCGTGAACTTATCCTGGTTGGAAAAATGCTTGATCTGGATGCAAGAAATTGTAAGATGATGCCTATATAACGAAAGATTAATGCAACTCACCCTTGTGAAATATATTTTAGTCCATGGTTGGGATTACAGACGATACATCATTCGGAATATGGAGTCTACTTCAACCTCTCAACCTGAACTTTTACGCTCCGAGTTTGATTACACGACGCAGAAGTTGGGGCAAAATTTTTCGAATTATTCTGCCTGGCATAATCGCAGTCGCCTATTACCGCGTATTGTCGAAGGAAAGTCAGAGAAAGAGAGAAGGGAAGTTGCTGACAAAGAATTTCAAATGGTGGAAAATGCTTTTTGGACTGACCCTGCAGATCAGAGCGCATGGTTTTATCACCTTTGGCTGATTTGGAGCAACAAAGAGTCGGGTAATATAGTAAATTGATCTCTATATATGGCGCTTATTCTTAATATTTCTACTAGTAATTGCGCCTGACACAATGGATCAAAAGGATATTGAAAAATTCAATGTGCGCACCTCGACACTCAGTCCTTGGTATTCCATGGATCATCTCACGCTTATTGATCGTGAGATTGGTATGATACGTAGGTTACTCGAAGAACTCGATACGGATAACGATACGGATAGTCGATGTATAATTTTTTTTTATTATTTAATATATTGCTATCATTAACTAATGGCATTTTCCTGACTTACCTAGGGCCATTGAAGGTTCTCGTAAATCTATTAGCACAACAGAAAATGCTGGATCACCAAGTAAACTCAGCAAGAGCTGAGGAAGCGCGAAAGATTTTAACCAAGTTGATGAAGCTAGATCAATATCGAAGACAATTGTATGAAGATATGACCAAAGAATGGCAAGAATAAATTCTTTACAAATCATATCAATCAAGTAACCGTATTCTGAATAATTATTATAATCTATACTCTGTTTGTAAACTGGAGTGCAAATTGGAGGAGAGGTATTTACGCCTACATTAGCTTAGAGCATTTCTTAAGTGATATAAACGTGTCCGAATTTATTTTAACAGATAAACTGGAATAATAAAACGGAGATTATTCAAATAAACCCGAGGTAAACAGCAAGAAATTTTAACTTATAAGCTTTCTTCATATTACTGATACATTTATCAACTCTAATTTATAATATTGATGCTAGTACTTCTAGAGCTACCTGACACAAGTTAATATCTGTGAGTGGTATCTTTAGGCAAACAAAGAAAAAATGAATCTCCTTGTTTAGTAATAGTCTTTGAGTTTTAACTCAACATACTTTTCATGGTGATTTAGCATCGAAATAGTCGTAGCCTTTCCACTTTTATTATTCATTAATATACAATTGGCAAGAGGCAATAATGCATTGTACCGGCTTGCTCAAACGATAAGCGTATTGGTATAGTAAAAGCTATTTACACAATAAATTATATTAGTAAAGCCGTTTATTTTTCGCTTGCACCAGGTTCGCCAGTTGAAACAGAGTTCTCTCTTGGGTAGAATCCAGAAAAAGTCGTGGCATACTCCGAAGGATTAGTTTCGTGAAGTCGGTTCTTCATCCGTAAACGACGATTAGAAATCACTTCTTCAGTTGCTAAATAAATAATTGGCACTAAGTTAATAAGTAAGTGAGGTTGAATAAGGATTTATACATTTCCCAGCGCGTTCCACTTTAACTTCCTTATTCAATTCTGCTATGTGATGAAATTTGTCTTCGAGTAATTTTCCCGCATCTTTGGCGCTTTTATACGACAAGAAACCATAACCCAAATAACGTTTCGTTTCTGGACACTATATAATTATCAAGAAAGTATTAGCGGAAAATAAATCTAAATAATAAGAAATATCTGCATACCCGTGTAAATTTATATTCAATTAAAGGCCCAAACTTTTCAAAATATGAAATAACAGAATGAGCATCGGATATTCTGTTAATACCATCCCAAACGCGAAAAAATATGCGAGGCGTTGTCATTCTATTGATGTTGAATGCACTTGATTTTATAAATACAAAAAGAGCGTGGTTATTATTCTGATTTTTTGACTGCTAATGTGACATTTGTTTACAAAATTTTCATACTCAGCTAGACTTCATTTTAAATTTTGAACATTGAAAGATTAAATGATTAACTGGGCAAAATGGTGAAAGCTTATCTACGCTATGAGCAGCGAGCATCTTTTGGTGTCGTCACGAGTGGAAGATCCAATGTTGTGCATGATGCTAACGGAAGACTTGCGGTGGCACCTGCACTTGAAGATGTTGTTTTGTGGGATTTAAAAAAGGGAACATTGGTAAGCTCTAAATACTCGAGAGCCAAAATAATTTTTTCTATTTGCTCAAAAGTTTTCTATTATAGATTGGCCGTTGGCATGATGCCGATAATAAAGCAGAGGTTACATGTATTGCACGAAGTCCAAACAACAAAGATTATGCTGTTGGGTAAGCTCCAAAAATCATAAATTTAAATTTCGGTAGAATGCTGATCTAAAGTATTTGATATTTAGTTATTCAGATGGTGCAATTCGGCTATGGAATATAGATTCGGGAATATCCACAGTACTATTCAATGGTCATCGTGGAGCTGTGACCGCACTTGCATTTGATAAGCTGGGTGCGCGTTTGGCATCCGGTGCAACTGATACGGATTTGATTGTATGGGATGTTGTAGGGGAAGTTGGATTATACAGGTATAATTTATTTCGAAATGGAGTATATGTTGTATGGATAACCAATTTTTCGTAAAAAGGATGCGTGGTCATAAGGACCAAGTAACCTGTATTCGTTTCCTCAATAATCCCCTCTCAATTGAAGAATTGAATGCCTCATCGTCCGAATATATACTTACTGCTTCCAAGGACACACTGCTTAAGTTATGGGATCTCTCCACCCAGCACTGTGTTGAGACTATTGTTGGTCATCGGAGTGAAGTATGGGCGTTTGATATTTCCCAAGATGGACGCAATATAGTAAGCGGTGGCGGTGACCATGAACTCTTTGTATGGCATTTGGATTGGGAGAGGGTGGAGAAAGTTAGCTCGAATGAAGAAACAAATGAGAAAGTTAGTACATTCGCCCTTTTTGTGGATAATTGTTTATAAAATTCACTGTCTTTTATTTTTTTAGTTGGAAAGATCATTCACGCTATATGGCCGGATCGAACGCCATAGTAAGGAGAGAGTCTCCGAAATACGCTTCCACTCTTCCCAGAAATTCCTAGGGGTGCAGGTTGCTGATAGATCAGTTGAAATTTTCCGGATACGCACTGAAGAGGAAATAAGGAAAAAGATGGCAAGGCGTAAAAAACGTCAACGTGAGAAGGCTCAGAAAAAAGGAAAATCTGACAAAGAAAAAGAAGAGGAGAATATGCAAGTGGATGGGGAAGAGGGCGATGAGAATATCGCAGCCTCGGATGAAATTGCACCATATCAAATTATAAGAACGCCCGCAAAGGTGCGGTCATTTGATTTTGCACCCGTCCAGGAGGGAGAGAGGAGTGGATTTATTAAAGTTCTAGTTGCGCTTATGAACAACTCCTTAGAAGTTTATAATGTTGCTCTCCCACCCAAGAGTAAATCCGAAGAAATCCCAGACCCAAGCAAGATTTACTCTGTAGATTTACAGGGTCATCGTTCGGATATTCGAACAGTATCACTGAGTTCAGATGATGAGCTTCTTTGCACCGCTTCTAATGGTAATACTTTTACTTTTTCGATTTCTGATTTCCCAGGACATAGTGACTGATGTCTTCTCACCATTGGTTATCAAGGGCTGCTAAAAGTTTGGAATGTCAAAGCAAATACGTGTATTCGTACAATCGAATGTGGTTATGCTTTATGTAGTACATTTTTGCCAGGCAATCGACACGTATGTTAATACAGTATTAGTACATAGAGATAGCTTCTCATAGTATTTTTAATATTCTAACAGATCCTCATTGGCACCAAAAGCGGAGACCTCGAGCTATTTGATATCGCCTCTTCGTCTCTAGTTGAGTCTATCCATGCACACGAAGGGGCTATTTGGTCAATGCAAGTTCGCCCCGACAAGCGTGGTTTGGTAACAGGAAGTGCAGATAAAGATGTAAAATTTTGGGACTTCAATATGATTGAGGAGAATGTCGAAAAAAACGCGGTAAGTAGCACACATTCGTTTAGTAGTCGAACAGAATGATTAAATATTACCATAGGCTTCTAAGAAACGATTAACTCTGGTGCATATAAGAACGCTTAAAATGTCGGATGATGTGTTGTGCGTGCGCTATAGCCCAAATCAAGATTTAATCGCCGTCTCGTTGCTAGATTCGACTGTCAAGGTGTTTTACCATGACACATTGAAATTTTATTTGTCTCTCTATGGTCATAAGGTATAGCCTAAATATATTAAGTAACTGTGGTTTTTTGTATCGTATGCGCTAAGCTCATAATTCAATTTATTAGCTTCCCGTGCTCTCAATGGATATATCTTCTGATAACGGTCTTCTTGTAACGTGCTCAGCAGATAAAAATGTCAAAATATGGGGGCTTGACTTCGGAGACTGCCATAAATCTATCTTTGCCCACCAGGAAAGCATAATGTGTGTACAATTTGTATGGGGAACTCATTATTTCTTCACAGTCAGTAAAGATAGGACGATTAAGTATTGGGATGGAGACAAGGTAACTACATATAGTATTAAGTCAATTCGGATGCCCTGTTTAACCCTTCCGCTGTGAATAAGTTTGAAAATATCATGAAGTTGGAAGGCCACCATGGTGAAATATGGGCATTAGCCGTTGGCAAACATGGAAATTTCATAGTATCGGCTTCACATGATCGATCAATTCGGATATGGGAGAGGACGGAAGAGCAGGTAATAGGAGTGATTCAAATAATATTGAAAAGTACTCTTTTATACTAAACAATCCTTATAGCTTTTCCTCGAGGAAGAACGTGAAAAGGAGCTCGAAGAACTTTATGAATCTTCACTCGCTAACACTTTGGAAAAGACTGGAATTGATGATACGGGTGAAGTTGGTGCAGCTGGAAAACGTACTATGGAAACTCTTAAAGCCGGTGAGCGGATCATTGAGTCGATCGAAGTTGCCGATGAAGAGCGAAATGAGTGGGAGGTCTATAATGAGCTTCGCGCAAAAGGCCAAAATCCTCCTCCGCCCCAAAGAAATCCAATCCTCTTGGCCATGGGTGATCTTACACCTGAACAGTATGTCTTACGTACTATCGAAAAAGTGCGATCAAGCGAATTGGAAGAGGCACTGCTGGTTCTGCCGTTTGATAAAGTGATTTCGCTACTGGGCTATCTAAATGAATGGATACGTAGAGAGTGGAGTATACCACTTGCATGTAGAATTTTATTTTATTTATTACGAGTACACCATCACCAAATTGTGGCAAATCGCGTGATGCGTCCTAGGTTGGATGCAATTCGGGGCCATCTACGCAGTGCATTACAGCGACAAAAGGTATACATTTTGCATCCACCATTATGGGCTGATTATTATTTTATTAACATCTTTTTATGATAAAAGGATGTAATTGGTTATAATTTAGCAGCGCTGAAATATATACGTGGGGAACTGGAAGCGCAAGGGACAGCAGAGTTCTTTGATGACAAAATGGTCGAGGAAACGATGACGAAAAAACGAAAATTCGTTACAATTACCGCTTCTTAATTGTTTATTAAATACTATTAAAATATATAGACTATCATGAATATGAGTCCAATTTTGTTCTCTTCTCTTCATTTTATTTCGCAAGGTTAAAAAATAAAAACTTTTTATTTCTCAATAATACTCTACTCAGTCTAAATATCGAAACCGGTGTTTATTGTTAAGATTTCCCGTTCACAAGAGGGTTTATGGAAGGGGTTATCTTTTTTAAACATGCGATTTCGATTGTTTAGCCTCAATTATCGGGAGCGCTCGGGGGAATATTCGGACGGACCAATAATTAGAAATGTAAACAAAAGAAAATCAGCTCAGGCAGAGCAATATAAAGGGATCTGACCCATTTTCACCTTTTTCACTCCTTTACACCTCCTCCTCTTCTCTATCCTCTTACTAATATCATCCCCACTCCTACATTATGTCTGGACAAAAAGACGCTAAGTCATTCGCCGTCGACTTCTTGATGGGTGGTGTTTCCGCCGCTGTCTCCAAGACCGCCGCTGCCCCCATTGAGCGTGTTAAGCTCCTTATCCAGAACCAGGATGAGATGATTAAGCAGGGCCGTCTCTCGACCCCCTACAAAGGTATTGGTGAGTGCTTCTCCCGCACCATCAAGGAGGAGGGTGTCTACTCGTTGTGGCGTGGAAATCTTGCCAACGTTATCCGTTACTTCCCTACCCAGGCCCTTAACTTCGCTTTCAAGGTAAAGTATTGATAATGTAAACAAACTCGTTTTATTATTCTCTGATGTTTATATGAACGCATACTAGGATCACTTCAAGCGCATGTTCGGTTACAAGAAGGATAAGGATGGTTACTGGAAGTGGTTCGCCGGTAACTTGGCCTCTGGTGGTGCTGCCGGTGCTGCCTCCCTCACCTTCGTCTACTCCCTCGACTACGCCCGTACCCGTCTTGCCAACGACGCCAAGTCTGCTAAGAAGGGTGGTGAGCGCCAGTTCAATGGTCTCATTGATGTCTACCGCAAGACCCTCAAGACCGATGGTATCCTTGGTCTCTACCGTGGATTCAACATCTCTTGCGTTGGTATCATCGTGTACCGCGGTCTCTACTTCGGTATGTACGACTCGCTCAAGCCTGTTTTGCTTGTCGGTGCTCTCCAGGACAACTTCCTTGCCTCCTTCCTCCTCGGCTGGGGTATCACTATTGGTGCTGGTCTTGCTTCTTACCCCATCGATACCGTCCGTCGTCGCATGATGATGACTTCCGGCGAGGCTGTCAAGTACAAGTCCTCCCTCCAGGCCTTCCAGCAAATTGTTGCTCAGGAGGGTACCAAGTCCCTCTTCAAGGGTGCCGGTGCCAACATTCTCCGCGCTATTGCTGGTGCTGGTGTGCTCGCTGGTTACGATCAGCTACAGATGATCTTCTTCGGCAAGAAGTTCTCTGGCGGCTCTGGTTAAATGATCTTTACAAAATGATAACACATTGCTTTTTATCTTCAAGTTTTGTTAGACCTTTTTTTAGATTTATTTCCATGTATTTAAACGATTTTTTTAGACTTTCTCAAGGGTGCTTACTTTTGTGCAAAAATAATATTTATTGATCTAAAATTTAGAGAGTCTAAATCACTCTATTTCCAGAAATCGCTTCGATGTCAGAGCTGATAAAAGATTTGGATTATTTGGTGTTACCCTGTTGTTTGGCCGAGGTGTGCCAGTCACATATTTGAACCAGCTCCTTAAATCATTGTATTATGACTGTATTTATTAATATTAAATGAGAAGAGACATGGAGCGTTATCCATCAGTTGATAAACCAAAATCCAAACTCTTTCTTCATCGCTCCAAGTTTGATTCTACAAATTCAACTTGTAATCATATTATAAAGGAACATCCTTTCAATTATGAGGTAACCTTTTTCTTTAACAATGTTGGCATGTGTATTTTAATGGTAATTTTGATAGCTTGAGGTTATTCTTCCAGCAGAACAGGAGCTACCTGTATGGGTAGCAGAAATTTTGGAACCTGTATTCTACTACAAAGTTAAAATGCCGCTTTCTCATTTGATTACAATGTCATTTAAAAATGATTATTTGCGAAGAGGTATATTTGCGTTTATTTGATAATTTATATCTGTTTACAAAGCCATATACATATACATCTTAGGTCATGTGTTTGCGCATAGTATTGGCGGTCGGATAGATATAGATGATATTGTTGTTTTGGATGGAGATGGTAAGATTATCTTGCTTCAAATGTTTTCAAATATTATACTAAGTCATTTGGAACTATTATTTTAGGTAAATTAACTCTTTCGTTGTCAAAGGACACGTACGAATCTCTTGGTTTAACCGGAAAACCTTCGAAATTTGGACGTCAGAAGTTTGGTAAATTACTTGTATTAATGCTTTGATGCATTAACCATATGTTAATGTTTTTTATTTAATGAAGTTGTTATTATTGATTTACTTGAAAAATCCATGATTCCCGGGAAAAACGGGTATGAGAGGGTTCAGTGGTGTTTTGAGAACACGTTTACTCAAGAGCTAGAATTTTACATAGCATTTGTCAACCCAGGTACTCTCTACTTCTTATTCATTAAGTTACAGACTAATTGAATTTATATCAAAACTATCTAGCTACCAGCAAAACAGAAGAAATGCAATTTCCCTCTAACTTCAAATCGGAAAAAGTACAGCTAAATACAACGTATAGGACTCTAAATGACATATTTGTACCGGATATGAACTCATTGCTTTTGACTTCGGAAGACGACAAAAGCTGGCGGCGAAATGCCATGGAAGCTTATGAATGGATGGCAATGGCGAGTCTTGGTTCTCCAAGGTGAATATTACTTTATATACACTTCCAATTTTTACTGGATACTAATGCGAGCTTTATGCGTATATTAATAGGATTTGCCTAATTGATAAGGTCGATCCATTTGTATCCGTGTACCAACCCCCTTCTAATTCTACGCATCAAAATGTGACAAGCGTGCGGTGGAAAGGACTAATTCCTCCGCAAATTGTAGTTCAACTTTTAGACTCGTGTCGGTATGAATCTTTTCATCATTCTAGGTTAGAATACTTAATAATGGATTTTCCCCTTAGTCAATATATCCACACTCGACCATGGATTAGTATAAATATTTGGGGTTTTAAAGATTCTCCTTTTTCATGGCGAGGGAGTGAGCATGGTTACCTAGTTAACGGTGAAAATAACTACAGTATTATGCTCCTTCCTCGAGAAGACTACGTTATATTTCAGCAATTAGGTGCATACGACACGTTTTCTTAAAACTCAGAATTGAACTATATCAAATTTTGCATTTAATAAACAAATTCCGTTGTGGCACAGCGCTAATCAACTCGAAAACAAAATTTCATTTGTCTCTTATCATATACCGCTCCTTGTTCTTTACCGGAATATTTTAAGGCAGATGTCTTTGGAACCTGGTAATGATAAGAGCGCGACAGCCAAAACGATTAATAATGACAATATCAACTTACTTTCCTGTTTCTGGTCATTTCAATATTAAGATAACCTTACCATTCTTATTGTTGGGAATGGTGGTCGCGAGCATGCCCTTGCTTGGCGCCTTGCGCATTCAAAGCTTGTAAAAAGAATTTTTGTTGCACCAGGTAAAAGAATAATATCTTTGTTTTTGGAAATGAAATTTTTTTCTCAGTGTTCTTTTCATAATTATTCTTCTTATTTCAAAGGCAATGGAGGAACTGCATCGGGTATTCCTAAAGTATCCAACGTTAACATCGGGGTCTCTGACTTTGCCGAGCTTGTGAAGTTTGCAATTGAAAATAATGTTAGTAGGATCATTATTATATAAATTCTTTCTCTTGTTTTAAGTATACCTATCATTAGGTCAATTTAGTTGTTCCTGGCCCGGAACAACCTCTCGTCGAGGGTATCCAAGGCCATTTCCGCAAAGGTATAATTTTCGAGGATTATTCGATGTATCTATTATCATTTAACATCGTTCTATTTCTTTGTGTAGTCGGTATCAACTGCTTCGGGCCTTCTCCTAAGGCTTCCATGATGGAGGGATCTAAGGCTTTCTCCAAGGAGTTCATGAAGAGACATCGTATCCCCACAGCAACTTACGAGGTAACGAGAGGAGATGGATTCGTTTAAACCTGTAGAATATAATACCTAGCATTCTTATACTCTAGACCTTCACCGATTACGAATCGGCCAAAGCTTATATTGAAACCATTTCTCACCCGATTGTATTGAAGGTATAATGCATGAATTCTTTAAATGGGAATACCATTATTACAGCTTACATTTACTTTCTTGTATAGGCATCTGGTCTGGCTGCTGGAAAAGGGGTTCTAATTCCAACTAGCAAAGAAGAAGCATTGCAAGGTATCAAAGAAATCATGCAGGACCGCGTTTTCGGAGCTGCTGGTGATGAGGTGGTGATTGAAGAGTTCCTTGAAGGAGAGGAGCTAAGTGTGTTAGCTTTCTCTGATGGTTACACAGTTGTGGCTCTACCACCAGCTCAAGATCACAAGAGAGCATTCGATGGCGATCAAGTATAGTTCCTCAATCACTCTCTGATATTTTTTGGGATATTCTAAACTGAATATGTATAAGGGACCAAATACTGGCGGCATGGGATGCTATTGCCCTACCCCCATCGGCACTCCTGAACTTGTTGAGGAAATCAAACGTACTATCCTCCAACCGACGATCGATGGCATGCGGAGGGATGGTTTCCCATTTGTCGGCATGCTCTTTACCGGTCTTATGCTTACTACATCTGGCCCGAAAGTTCTCGAATACAATGTACGTTTCGGTGATCCGGAAACTGAGGTGGTTCTGCCGCTATTAACAGAAGACACGGATTTAGCCGAGGTTATGCTAGTGAGTGCTTTTTATATATATCTTAAAAAACTTGCTTATTCATTTATCCTTCTCGAAAGGCATGCTGTGAGGGCCGACTTGATTCCGTCCAAGTTGCGACCAAGTCTGGTTTCTCCGCGGCAACCGTCATCATGGCCTCAGGTGGTTACCCGGGAAATTATTCCAAAGGTAAAGATATCACCATCGGAAACATACCACAGGATGTGATAGTTTTCCACGCGGGAACAACTGAATCAAATGGACGACTCATTACCTCGGGCGGGCGAGTTCTCGCGGTTTCTGCAGTTGCATCTTCTCTTCGCGAAGCCGTGGATAAAGCTTATCAGGGTGTGAAAGTAATCCATTTCGACCAGGCAATGTATCGCCAGGACATTGCTCACCGGTAAATACGGGCGTATAATACTTATAATTAGAATCTTGTGCAAACCCATTATATTTTTCACGTAGTGCGTTTAAGCATGCTGAAGGTTCCCAAAAAGGACTCACATACGCTGCCGCTGGCGTTTCCGTCGATGCGGGAAACTTTTTGGTAGAAAAAATTAAGCCCCTTGTGAAGGCGACGCGTCGTGTTGGCACTGACTCGGATATTGGCGGTTTCGGCGGTCTCTTCGATCTTAAAGCGGCCGGTTTCGTTGATCCGATCTTAGTATCTGCTACAGACGGCATTGGAACAAAGCTTATTATCGCCCACAAAATGGGTATCCATGATACTGTCGGCATTGATTTGGTGGCAATGAATGTCAATGATGTGGTGGTACAAGGCGCAGAGCCGCTCTTTTTCCTGGATTATTATGCTTGTGGAAAATTGGAGGTCGATGTAGCGCGCGATTTTGTTGCCGGCGTGGCTAAAGGTTGTCTCGAATCGGGATGCGCTCTCATTGGTGGCGAAACAGCCGAGATGCCAAGCCTATACACACCTGGAGAATATGATGGTGCTGGATTTGTAGTAGGAGCTGTTGAACGCAGCAATATCCTTCCTCAAGAGGATATCAAGACTGGCGACCTTGTCTTGGGTCTTGCTTCGTCGGGCTTGCACTCGAACGGATTTTCATTAGTGCGCAAAGTCGTTGCCAAAGTAGGGGATAACTATCATGCTCCGTGCCCGTGGAATCCAAGCACCTCTTTGGGAGAGGCACTATTAGTACCGACTCGAATTTACGTCAAGCAACTTTTACCTCCAATTAAGCGTGGTCTTATTAAGGCTATGTCCCATATCACTGGTGGAGGTTTTATAGATAATATTCCAAGGGTTCTTCCAAAGAACCTTGGTGTGACGGTGGACGCAACGAAGTGGGAACTTCCTCCAGTTTTCAAATGGCTTAAACAGAATGGACAAATCCCTGCCGGTAGATATGTTAATTTAGTTTATCCATTAATTACTTTTATTTACCTTTAGATTTTTCTCATAGTTGAAATGGCCCGTACTTTCAATTGTGGTATTGGAATGGTGCTCGTCGTTGAGCCATCCAAAGTAGCTGAACTTAAAGCGATGCTCCATCAGGCGGGTGAACAGGTATATGATCTCGGAGAAGTGATAGAAGTCGGCGATAAAGAATCTGTTCAAATGCTGGGAATGGAGCAAGCATGGGGTGCATAGAAAATACAAAATATTTTTTGTTATAGTATGAATATGAATAGGCTGTGAAATAGAAAGTTAATAAATATATTGGTCACGGTTAAGTGACTATTTGTGACTGCACATTTCCCGTAAACATTTAGATCGAAAAACATCGCGTATTATTTTAAACTACTTCTCTAAATATTCCTTTCACGTCCGAACATAGTTTAGATATGGTACGAAAGGGAAAAGGAAAACTGAAACCTCACGAAGATGAGGATGCTGGTATGGAGGTGGAAAATGATTTCGGATCCCTGAAAGCACAGAATTTCGGCGGCAAAGGAATCACTGATCCAATTCCAACTGTTGAGGTATAATTGTCATCCAAATCTGTTGAATTCACTCGTTAGATCTTGTCTTCTAACTCCTATATAATTAGGATAAATGGAAGCTGCTTCCTTCTTTTTTGAAAGTCAAGGGATTGGTTAAACAGCATATCGATTCCTTTAATTATTTTGTCAATACCGATCTTACCAAGATTATAAAAGCCAATGAAAAGGTCACTTCAGATATCGATCCTCACTTTTATCTTAAGTATGTCTTCAAACTTTGAGTAATTCTATGTAAATCTGCATTAAATTAACTGACTATCTGCCCTCTCAGATATACTGCCATTCGTGTCGGACAGCCAGAGCGTCCTGAAACGGATATGCCACATAGTATAATTACACCCCAAGAATGTCGCCTGCGTGACCTAACTTATTCAGCAACAATTTATGTCGATGTTGAATATGTTCGCGGAAGGCAGATTGTACGAAGAAAGGGTGTACCTATTGGCCGCCTTCCTATCATGTTACGCAGCTCGCACTGTGTGCTCACTAACAAAAGTGAAGCAGAGTTGGCAAGGATGTGTGAATGTCCTTTGGATCCAGGTAAACTTGTTTTTTATAATATTCATAATTTTATCTAACTTGGAGATTTTTTTAGGTGGCTATTTTGTTGTTAAAGGAACAGAAAAAGTTATTTTGATTCAAGAACAGTTATCCAAGAATCGTATTATTGTTGAACCTAGTAAAAAGAGCCAAATGGTGGCAATGGTTACAAGGTGATTTTATGTTTTTTTTAACTCAACATAGTAACTGCTAACCATCCCTATTTTATCATCGATTAGTTCCACACACGAACGAAAAAGTAACACTTATGTGATAACGAAAAACGGCAAACTGTACTTGAAACACAACTCAATTTCTGAGGACATTCCTGTATCAATTGTAATGAAGGTATTTATGGTTTTAATTAACTAACTAATCGCATATTTAATAAAGCATATCATTATTTTTTAGGCTATGGGTATAATATCTGATAAGGAAATTGCTCAGCTTGTAGCTGGTAACGACCCAGATATTTTGGATTCATTTTCGGCCAGTATCGAAGAGGGTTCGCAACTTCGCATTTTTACACAACAGCAAGCATTAGATTATATTGGTAGTAAAGTCAAGGTTACTCGAAAAATTGCTTCGGTTAGGAGGCCAATGGTAAATATTTACTTAACGTCTCTACTCTTTTCATTGCTAACTATTTTATTATATTCGCATAGGCGGAAGAAGCACTAGAAATCCTTGCTACAGTTATTCTAGCTCATGTCCCAGTTAAGGATCTCAATTTCAGGCCAAAATGTGTTTATATTGCCATTATGACACGTCGAGTCTTGCTTGCATTGAAAAATGAGAAGCATGTGGATGATCGCGATTATGTTGGCAACAAGCGCTTGGAATTGTATGCATCTTCCGCTTTCTTTTATTCTAGTTCGTGTGTCTAATTTCTTCCTACTTATCTTAGGGCTGGCCAAATGTTATCGCTACTTTTTGAGGATTTGTTCAAAAAATTCAATTCCGATCTTAAGCTTAATATTGATAAAGTGCTGAAGAAGCCGAATCGAACTCAAGAATTTGACGTTTATAATCAATTAATTCTGCATGGTGATCATATCACTGGCGGTTTCGTGCGTGCCATTTCGACAGGCAAATGGTCATTAAAGCGATTCAAGATGGAGCGTGCTGGTGTCACCCATGTCCTTAGCCGATTGTGCTATATTAGCGCACTCGGTATGATGACCCGTATTTCTAGTCAGTTTGAAAAAACTCGAAAAGTGTCGGGTCCTCGTGCTTTGCAGGTATTTGTTCTTAAAACACTTTCATTCAATGCACCATTTACAATGCTGGACATATTCTATAGCCATCACAATGGGGTGTCTTATGCCCTTCAGACACTCCTGAAGGTGAAGCATGTGGTCTCGTTAAAAATTTAGCTCTTATGACCCATATCACTACAGACGATGAAGAGGAGCCTATTACCCGTTTGGTATATACCTTGGGTGTTGAAGGTAGACTTCTCCTCTATCAACTGCTTTTTCACTCCTATATTTTACATTTTTTTTGGTTCAATTAGACGTAAACTTGCTATCAGGCTCGGAACTTTATAGTAACAATGCCTATGTTGTGTTTCTTAATGGACTTGTACTTGGTGTTTCACGAAAACCGTCCAAATTTGTGAAAGAATTCAGACGTCTTCGCCGCACAGGAAAAATATCATCGTTTGTCAGTATTTATGTCAACCACCATTTGAGAGCAGTTCAGATTGCATCCGACGGTGGACGAATTTGTCGCCCGCTTATTATTGTAGATAACATGCAACCTAGGGTAAAAATCGAGCATATCAAGGCAAGTTTCATTATTATTGCAGGAAATTCACTAAATTATAGAAGCTTATTGAGAGGGTTGTTTTAGCAACTTAATGCCGGGAAGCTATCTTTTGATGACTTTTTACGTTTGGGTCTTGTCGAATATCTCGACGTGAACGAGGAAAATGATTCCAACATTGCTATGTATGAGCGCGAAATTATCCCAGAGACGACTCATTTAGAAATCGAGCCTTTCACTGTTCTCGGTGCTGTTGCAGGTCTGATCCCGTATCCGCATCACAATCAGAGTCCTCGTAATACCTACCAATGCGCTATGGGTAAACAAGCTATTGGTGCTGTCGCGTACAATCAACTCAACAGAATCGACACCCTCCTTTATTTGATGGTATACCCGCAAAAACCTATGGTGAAAACAAAGACAATCGAACTCATTGGCTATGACGAGGTAAGCACTAATTCTTTACAACATACAAACTTGGGTTTAATGTGATTAATGTGTTCCAAATGTATCTTCAGCTCCCTGCCGGTCAAAATGCAACTGTTGCTGTGATGAGTTATTCCGGTTATGACATTGAGGATGCACTTGTTCTTAACAAGTCCTCTCTTGATCGCGGCTTCGGGCGCTGCCAAGTGATGAGAAAATATGCTACGGTGATTCGCAAGTATGCCAATGGTACATATGATCGATTAGTCGACCCGCCTCCGGAAGATTCAGACATGTTCACCGAGAGGCACAAAATTCTAGAGCCTGACGGTCTTGCTGGGGCAGGAGAACGAGTAGAGCCCCACATGATTTACATCAATAAGCAATCACCTACTAATACAAGCATGGATATCGGCGTCGGCACACAGCAGGCGCAGACGATTCAATTCAAAAACACGCCCATGTCGTACAAGAGTCCTATTTCTGGTTACATCGACAAGGTACTGTTGACCACCGCAGACAACGATCAAACGTTGATCAAGGTCCTTATTCGACAAACGCGTCGTCCTGAACTTGGCGACAAGTTCTCATCCCGTCACGGACAGAAAGGTGTTTGCGGCATCATCGTACAACAAGAAGACATGCCTTTCACCGATCTTGGCATCTGCCCTGACATTATCATGAATCCTCACGGTTTTCCTTCTCGAATGACAGTCGGAAAGATGATTGAGCTACTGGCTGGAAAAGCTGGAGTGCTTGCCGGGCAGCGACAATACGGAACAGCGTTTGGTGGGAGTAAGGTTGAGGATATGAGCAGAATTTTAATTGAACATGGATTCAGTTACTCTGGAAAAGATTATGTGACTTCTGGTAATATCCCCTGGTTCCCCTCTCTCCCCCGTTGACGTTCTGATTCTCTAAACACTCCCCGTTTATTGTATCAATGTAGGTATTACTGGTGAACCGCTATCTGCATATATCTTCTTTGGCCCGGTGTTCTACCAGAAATTAAAGCACATGGTAGTCGATAAAATGCACGCTCGTTCTCGTGGACCACGCGCTGTCCTCACTCGTCAACCAACTGAAGGTCGTTCGCGAGATGGTGGTCTTCGTCTCGGTGAGATGGAGCGTGATTGTTTGATCGGTCACGGAACTAGTATGTTGCTTCTAGAGCGTCTGATGATTTCGTCTGATCAGTTCGAGGTGAATGTGTGCGAGCAGTGTGGTTTAATCGGTTATACGGGCTGGTGCCAGTACTGCCGTAGCAGCAAATCTATGGTCAACATGCAGATCCCATATGCAGCAAAACTTCTGTTCCAAGAACTACAGAGTATGAATATTCTTCCTAGATTGATCTTGGAAGAGTTCTGATTTCGAAAACTTAGAAAATCATTTCGCATATCTTTCTTCTAACTATATTCTTGTATGTAATTACAAAATAAAATTTTATAATCACCCAATCTCTATATATGAATTAGTAGCCTGAATGAGATCAACGCGTTATCATTTCGATTCGGGATCAGGTTAGGTTAGAATTTTGCAAGGCTCGAGGCCATAGCCCCTCGTTTTTCCAGCTCTCACCTTTTAATCATTTTCGCTCTAACTAGTTCCGTTGTAAAACATGGTAAGAGATTCTGCTTACTTGTTTGGCGTATACCTCTCAATGTATTTTTGAGAACCGTAAGTTATAAACAATCGTACTACTTGCTTCTTGTTTATTTAGGCTGGGGCACTTGAGAACGCAAAAAACCTGCCAAAGATCCGTGATGCTGAGAAGGAAAGCGAATTTGGTTATATTTTTGGTGTTTCAGGTCCAGGTGCGTAAAAGATTTCGACTTTAGAGGAAGTCATAACGGAAAGGAAAATCAATAGGCGGGAATGTCGCGATATTTATCATTCATCTAATTCAATAATTGTCGTTATTTTTTATAGTCGTCGTTGCAGAACAAATGACTGGATCTGCAATGTATGAACTGGTAAGTTTATGGTTAGCCAACTTTTGAGTTGTTCATCCCGCTTGTAAAATACAATGCAGTGTCCAAGCTCCACCCGGGCCAATATTGATATCTGCAATCAATTTTTATTCGCGTACTACTTCAGATGATTGACTAGATTTATTTGTTCTATAGGTACGCGTTGGACATTTTGAACTAGTTGGTGAAATCATTCGCATTGAGGGCGATAAAGCGACGATCCAGGTTTATGAGGACACAGGTAATGTTAAAATTGATTTTTATCCAGATGAAGATTGCAGAATATTTAATCGCCGGCTCCTTTCCCTAGCCGGTCTCACGGTCGGCGATCCAGTGCTTCGTACCGGAAAACCACTCTCGGTTGAGCTAGGGCCTGGATTAATGAGCAATATTTTTGATGGTATCCAGCGCCCTCTTGAGGTTATCCAGAAGCAATCTAATAGCATTTACATTCCTCGTGGCATTGCTGTTCCGGCTCTTGAAAAGAAAACGTTATGGGACTTTGAACCAGCCAATTTCAAGGTATGATGTCTCTGAATAATTGAATGTAAGAGTAACTTACCGATCCTTCCTTAGGTTGGTGACCATATAACGGGTGGCGATGTTTATGGACATGTTTTTGAAAACAGCCTTGTTAGAGATCATGCGATTTTACTTCCACCCCGTGCTCTAGGCACTGTCACGTATATTGCTGAGAAAGGACAGTACTCTCTTGAAGATGTTGTGCTTGAGACGGAGTTTGATGGTCAAAAACAAAAATTCACGATGATGCATATGTGGCCAGTACGTTCACCGCGCCCCGTTGCCGAAAAATTGTCAGCAGACTTCCCACTGCTTACCGGCCAGCGTGTGCTTGATGCCCTTTTCCCGTACTTATTTACCAGCTCAGATTCGATTCATTGCAGTATACTATAATGCTTTTTTGTTTTCATAGATCGGTTCAGGGTGGAACCACTGCCATTCCTGGCGCTTTCGGTTGTGGCAAGACCGTGATTTCTCAGGCCGTATCCAAGTATTCTAACTCGGATATTATCATCTATGTGGGTTGTGGTGAGCGTGGAAATGAGATGGCTGAAGTACTTATGGACTTCCCTGAATTATCGATTGAGGTCGGCGGCAGACAGGAGTCAATCATGAAACGTACCACCCTCGTCGCCAACACATCGAACATGCCTGTGGCCGCACGTGAAGCTTCTATTTACACTGGTAAATTTGATATCTTTTTAAATATCGATGTTTATTCCTTTCGAATATTGTTTTTACAATTTTTTATTACTTCTTCCCCTAACTCTTTATAGGCATTACTCTCTCTGAATACTTCCGTGATCAAGGCAAGGACGTTACCATGATGGCCGATTCTACCTCCCGATGGGCTGAAGCGCTCCGTGAAATCTCGGGACGTCTTGCAGAGATGCCTGCAGATAGCGGTTACCCCGCTTACCTGGGTGCTCGTCTCGCTTCATTCTATGAACGCGCAGGAAAAGTCCACTGTCTTGGCAACCCAAGACGTACCGGCAGTGTAACTGTGGTCGGCGCTGTCTCCCCACCGGGCGGTGATTTCTCTGATCCCGTTACCGCCTCTACGCTTGGTATTGTTCAAGTGTTCTGGGGCTTGGACAAGAAGCTCGCCCAGCGAAAGCATTTCCCATCTGTCAATTGGTCGCTCTCCTACTCCAAGTATATGAAGGTGCTCGAGCCTTACTATGAAAAGGCAGACCCAGAATTCGTTTCTCTTCGCAACAAGTGCAAGGAGATTCTGCAGATGGAAGAAGATTTGGCTGAAATTGTCCAGCTTGTCGGCAAGGTAAGGCTCCAAAGACAAATTCAAATCATTCCAAGATCTATATAAACATATCCCTTACCTTGCCCAAACCAACTAATGCGTTTTATTGTAGAGTGCGCTTGGCGAAACCGACAAAATTACGCTAGAAATTGCCAGAGTCATCAAGGATGATTTCCTGCAACAAAACGGCTACTCGAATTACGACCGATACTGCCCGTTCTACAAGACAGTATGGATGCTGCGCAATATGATCACCTTCTATAACCTCGCGGTGCATGCCGTTGAGGCGACCAACAACCAGGTCACTTGGGCCCGCATTCGCGAGACAATGAGTGATATTCTCTACAAGTTGAGCTCGATGAAATTTGAGGTAATGAAGACAGGTCATATATTCTTGGTGAGCTGACTTATTAACCATTTTTTATTGATTTAACTAGGACCCCGCTGATGGCGAGAATGTGCTGCGGGAACGCTACCAGAGTCTGTACAAGGAGATGGAACAACGCTTCCGTGATCTTGAAGTGTAGAACCCTCCTCGCATTACTTAACCTTATTCTATTTCTTTCACTTTTTTTTTTACAGAAAATAAAATACAAGCTTTTATTATATAGACACAGAACTTAATCGGTTAGTTTCATGTTGAGGTTGATTCTGTAGGGGATGGATTTCCAACAAGATCCTGTAGCACCGTCTTGGCTCGGTCAATTCGTGACAGATTACCAGGCAACGACTATAGGACATAGTGAAAAAGAGAGATACCAAGAAATTGAGCCACACAAACTAGGGTCACTGCAGAGGCAGAGAAGAGGCCTACCTGGCGTAATTCTGCGAGCATTTTGACGCTCTGCTCATAATCTTGCTTGATGGAATCTTCTCGTGGAATATCTGGGGAATAAAATATTATAGAACCATAGCCTATTGACATTGTAAATGATACAATAACTCACCATACTCCATCGACATGTCGTATTCATTCTCTAGCTCTTCCAAGCCCTCAAACACGACACGATCGGACAACATTGACTGCCGCAGAACCACATCTTGCATTAGCTTTTCTATCTGGTCAGGAATATTTTTGCGACGCTCAGCAACTTTAAGGGTCAGCTCCTCGGCTCTATTGTGAAGTTCGATAAGCTTGGAATTAAGTTCCTCATCGAATGGTTCGATTTCTGATGAAATGGTGAGGTAAAGCGGGTTACAATTAATAGAAAAGGCTCGGGTGTACGTGCAGCAACTTGCCTTCCACTTCTTCAAAGGCTTGGTCATAATCCTGACCATTGACTAACATGCTTTTTCCCGCCATACTAAAAATAGCTTCTATCCACTAGATAATAAAGAATTATTGTCATTGACGCGAGAACTAAAATAATGCCGATGCTATCTTTACATTGTTCATGAGGTCTTCCACATCTTTCTTTGTTTTCGAATTTTCTGTTGCGCATTTTTCTGCTAGTGCTGCAAAAGCAGCCTCTTGCAATTGTTGTTTCAAGTAGATAACATCATCTTTTGTATCTACGGCTATCTTTGGGATGTCACCATTCCGCTCCATCGCGTTAATGAAATATTAAATTTTGATGCATTTCCAGGAGTCGTGGATTCAAATAGAGCATTCCAAGCCACAGTGAGGTCACAAGGAGGAGCATGCAACTTAAAAAGAGTCTCCATATTTCATAGCATCTGTAGGAGGATGATACTGCCTTGCTTCCTCAAGACGTACTGAAACTAGTGTCACAGTAGAATACCCTTTCACTCCATTCACAAGGCAAATCCATTGCCCGAACCATTTCGTTGTCTAGCCCGCAGTCGTTCGATTTTCCGTGGAATATTCATTTCATTACCTCCTTCCAGCTCTATATTAGGTCAACTCTCGAGTAATTGAACAAGCAGGATAAATCTCCAATGTCAACGCCAGCTGATATCGCATCTCTCTCGAAAATCTTGCAACCATCTCAAGAGGGAGAGCTCGACCAATTCATCCGGGACTCTTTTGCAAAGGTAAAAATGCCTTCGAATTCATTTGGCACCGTAGAAGTAGCTATACCATTTGCATTTTAGGGCATCGACTTGAGAGAATATGCTCAACAAATTGAACGGGATCTGAGCACGATAGAAAAAGAACACGAAGATGACTGTATGAATAGGAAACAATATTTTTGCAACTCTTTGACTAACGTGGATTGAAATTTGAATGCAGATGTAAGACAGACTGAGAATTTTGTCCTGTTGCATCAACAAATTGAGTCTTGCGATAGCATTCTGGAAACCATGGAGAATATGCTCAGCACATTTCAATCAGATCTGGGCAAGATTAGTGCGGAGATTCAAACTCTCCAGGATAGATCCTCTTCGATGGCTATCAAGCTGAAGAATAGAAAGGCAAGTTCAGATGGTGTGTAAAATGGTCAAGAAATGATTTTTTTAACGGCAAGAAAAAATATTAGGGAGTAGAGGATAAGCTTAGCGAAGTGCTTGATGGCCTCGTTGTCCCCCCCTATATGATTAAGTATGAAGCGGTGGTAGTAATCTTCTATAATTGATCATTTATATGAAGTGCTGCTTTTTACTAGGAAAATATTCGAAAGCGACATTGATGATGTTTGGATAGCCTACCTGACGGAAATTGACAAAAAGATGGGCTATGTTAAATCGAATCGCGACAAGAGCATACGGGCGCTTAGAGATGTTGGTCCGAAATTGGAGAAACTTCGATTAAAGGTAATTCGTTCAGTATAAAGGATAGGGTACCTGGCGACAGTGATCATTCAACTTTTTTGAATTTTTCTTCTCAACCGTCTAGGCCGCTGACAAAATCCGGGAGTTCTTACTTAACAAAATTCGTTCCCTTCGCATACCCAACACCAATGTTCAGATCATCCAGCAATCTATATTACATAAACACAAACCTCTTTTTGGATTCCTAATGGAGAGGCACAGAGAAGCAGCCGCTGAAGTGCGTCAAACATACGTGAACACAATGCGTTGGTATTATTTTAATCATTTCGAGCGCTATCTTCGAGGACTGCAGAAACTTCAGGTATGCAAACGGTCAGCCCCAAACATTCAAAATGGCTGATAACATCCTTGTCTCTAAACATTATATAGCTTACCATTGCCGATAAAAACCATTTGATTGGTCAAGAGGAAGGAGGAATGCTAGGTAAATCTATCGATTGTTGGTTAAACCACCTGTTGCAGAGGTTAGGTTATTAACCATTGGTGTATATTGTATTAGCGGGTCCATTTGTGTCTAAACTCGCACTGAAAGATAAAAGCAATGTATTTGCGTTGGGTGACCGTTCAGAAATCTTAAAAAATCCGGAAAATAACATTGTTTTGATTCATATTGCAGAACAGAATAACCAGGTGACTCTATTAAATGTCAATAACAGTCGATCTCTAATTAACATTTTTTTCATATGCTTAGAAATATCCCTATGAAGCCCTCTTTCGTAGCTTCAATTTGACAATGATAGACAACGCAAGTACGGAGTATCTCTTCTTGGTTGAATTTTTCTCTCGTGACGAAAAATCGGCCACTGAGATAGCAAAGAGCGCGTTTATCGATATATTTGAACCGACACAGAAGATGGGCTTGGTAGAAAATATAATCTCTGTTCTTTTTTTTTACTAGGTGATTGATTTGACTATTTTTTTTTTAAAACAGAATGCAACCAAGCAGTTTGTGGAGACCAGCCACGATGCGGTTGGTATACTCCTTTGCATCCGCATCAATATGCAATTATCACTTGAGCTTCAGAGGCGTCGCGTTCCAGCTCTCGAAAGCTATACCAACGCGACCAATATGCTCTTATGGCCACGGTTTCAATTAATCATGAACAAGCATATTGAGAGCGTGAAGAAGGCCGTATCCAAGATTAGTGCTAAAGATACTCATCCACATTATGTGAGTCGAAGCCTTTTAAAATTCACCGCCAAACTTCAACTCATCCTCTCCATACTGAACACAGATTACAAGACGCTTTGCTGAATTTGCTGCGTCGCTTCTCGTGCTCAATGATGATTACAACGATGCCATATTAATTCAAAGGTAGAGTTTTTGACACGAGCTGCCACTCTTTGGTGCAACTGAATTTTTCTCCCGCTCTTCTCTAGTTTGCAGAGATTGAGGAACGAGGTGGATGCCCTCCTCAATAAGATTTCGGCCGAGTTTTCGGATCGGAAAAATAGCCTCATATTCTTGATTAATAACTACGACTTGGTTATCACCGTCTTAACGGTACTGTCTAAATTCAGATGCTGATTTGTTGCCATTCTCTTTTCTCACCTCATTCCCCCTCTTTGTTTTTTCAATGGTATAGGGTGCCGGTGGGAAATCGGTTGAACCCGAAATAGATCACTTCCGCACGCTTCTAACCGGCCGTATTAATGCCTACACGGAGGAGGAACTTGCACCGCATTTTGGAGACTTGATCAAACTTGTCAAGCAGGCTGAACAGGACAAAGAAAAAGAATACTCTGCACGTAAGTATTCTCCTCGCACTCCAACATTCACGCGCAAGCAGCCCTGCTAAAAATTTTTTTTTCTATCCCTTTTACGTTAATTTATCCTTGCCAAATAACAGAGAGTCTTGAACAGGTTGCCCTTAGTTTCAACAACAACTGGCGTCAAGCGCTAAGCATCATTAATTCTTCGGTCATACGCAATTTCTCAAATTTTAAAAATGGAACCACCGTGCTTCACGCAGTTCTTGGGCAATTGATTGTGTACTACACGCGATTCCATGTCATTTTGGAGGAAAGGGCTGCTCGCCGAGGAAAAGATGGGCCCCCTGGGTATGGCTTCAGGCGGCAGCCCGTGGGAGTGCAGACGGTGATGGTGGAGATCAAAAAGTTTAGGTCCAATTTTTGAGCTATCTAGACATTTTTTTTCCTCGAAAAACATCTATACCCTATGATACTTTATTTCTTTTTTCTCTTCTAAGTGCTATACTGCACTCATGGTTTCTCCTCTCCTTTTATTTTATTTCTCTTTCCCCAATTTCACGTTTCCTCCTGTACCTATAATAAATCTAGAGCGCAAGAAATTTGGAATAACCCCTTAATTCTAAGCCACACTGCAAAGTCCTTTTTCGAGAGGCAAGATTACTTTTTCTAGCTTCTCCTCTTTCACACTACATCCACTAGTCGACAATCGCCATGGGTAAGTAAATACTCGCAGAGAGCACTTGGGGGTTATAAGGGGAACCTTGGATGGATGGATGGATGGTTGGATGCTGGAATGTATCCATCTTGCTGAGTGGCATGATTGAAGCACGGCGTTCATCCGGACCATGACAGCATGGCCACCTCCATCCATGGACGATTTTTTCTGAGAGAGACCATGCACTAATTGATTGTGATCTTCTGCAGGTAAAGGAAAGCCGAGAGGTATGAATGCGGCCCGCAAGCTGCGCAACCACCGCCGCGAGGAGCGCTGGGCTGACAAGCAGTACAAGAAGCGTGCTCTCGGCACTATGTGGAAATCGTCTCCTTTCCAGGGTGCCTCTCACGCCAAGGGTATTGTGTTGGAAAAGATGTAGGTGTTTTGATTGCTTGGTCATATTGATGAGAGTGACAGAACTGGACCGACAAAAATATGGAATGAATGGACTAACCCATGGATTCCTTTGACTTGCTCCTGTAGTGGTGTTGAAGCCAAACAGCCCAACTCTGCCATTCGTAAGTGTGTGCGTGTCCAGCTCGTCAAGAACGGCAAGAAGGTCACTGCTTTCGTTCCCAACGATGGTTGTCTCAACTTCCTTGAGGAGAACGACGAAGTTTTGATTGCCGGTTTCGGTCGCAAGGGTCGCGCCATTGGTGATATTCCTGGTGTGCGTTTCAAGGTCGTCAAGGTTGCTGGTGTGTCGCTCTTGGCCTTGTACAAGGAAAAGAAGGAGAAGCCGCGTTCTTAAGCGTGCTTGGTATTGGCCTGTTTTCTTCTTTGTCAATAAAATCCTGTAGCAAACTGATGTGTTCATAATGCACTCGGAGAGGGGAGAAAACAGTTTATATTGTCGACTTCTTTTTCAAAAGAAAAAAATATATATAAATAGCAAGCATTTGACTAGAAACACACGTTAAAGAATAATACGATAGGAAATAAAGGAAAGATATTAAACAAAAACTTGACGCCCTTTCAGGACGTATAAGGAACTAAGGAACAGGGCATTTTGGGAAAGGTTGGAGAGCTCCAATGACAGGATAGAATAGATATATCCAAGATAGGGAGGGAGCCGAAACAGGGCTCCTGGTTTTACAAAATAGTGCAGCACATTGTAATCTTTTTCTCCATGGCATCTTTCTCACCATGGCGAATATCGTGACGATGTTGGAAATGTGCATTGTGGTGGAGAGGAGCTGGGGGAGGAGGGCGTGGAGCAAACAGGTGAGTAGGCTGGTTGAAAGCGCCAAGATGCTGCTACACAAATCCCCATATACGTACACACATACGCGTATGAAATAGGTCAGGGCTAATTTGCTCACAGAGCTTAGATATACACTATCTTACCTGACGATAGTACAGATCATACTCGCTATCGCTATAAAGATGGGCGTTTCGTCTAGAGCGATATATTTCATGGTTCTTAAATTGAAAAAAAAAAGCGTTAGTGCTCCTGTAATTCCCCCGGCCGACTTGCACTCTACCTGAGAATTAGAGCTTTGCATCGGGTAAGTAGTATTATCCAATGGCGCCTGCTCGACTCCGTTTACTTTTGCAGCCTCATCCTCCTCGGCCGCTTCGTCTGCGCTCACCTCCTCCTTCGTGTCGATCACCGCTTTGACGACGTTTGGAGGAGGCAAGGAGCTTGCTCGACGACGGTTGCGAATGTCGGCCTTCTCGGCATCGACCACCATCTCCGCCGTCGATTTGGCTTCGTCCGTAGTCACGGGCATGCTCCACATTGCGGCGTACGAAGGAGACAGCGCCTGCCATCGTTGAAGCAGCCGTTTGGCATCATAGACGCCATAGGGCGTGAAGAAGTAGTCGTCGATGTTGGATTCGTCTAGCTGGATCCGTCGGGCGATTGCCGAAGGGATCAGGCAGTCGTGGAAGAGAAGCTCGCGCGGGGGCGTTTCATAATGAACGGAAAAGGGGATATGCTTCACTATCTGCTCTTCGCCGCTCTCTTGCGCACTGACGGGAGAATTTTCAGGCTTAATCCCGATGTCCTTTCTAACTCCGACGGTTTCACCGCCGTCCCTGACGGACTCCGGGGAGGTGAGGTTCTCGGAGGAGCCCTTGTTCAGGTTGCGGACAGATTGGATGGAGATACGCTTGCTGGAGCGGCGCGATGGCGACGGCGATGGGACATCCAGAAAGAACTGGGCCCCGTTCACAGCATACCGTGAGAGGCGATATGCGTTACTTCTCGGGATCCTATTCGAAAAATAAATTAACATCGGGAGTGGCAAACGGCGAAGCACTTTCGCGCCATCACAAGGATTACTTGTCGCGACGGTGAAAAGCGGAGGGTAAGTGTCGCTCCGCGGGAGATATTCGGTCAGGAGATATATCAATGATCTCAACGCTCTATCCGCAAACAAAGCAAGTGGTGAAGCGACTCATTAGACTCCCAATAGTGACCACCAGGATAAGCAAAAACACAGGACAATACCAGGTCGTCATTCTTGTTGAAACGCAGTTCGTAAGCAGCTCCTTTTCTTGCGGTGGCTGTCATTTGCCTGAGTGGTTAAATATGTGCAACAACAAAAGAAAAAAATGTATATATGAAATGTTGAAGAATGAACTAGAGCGAGTGTGTGATAAAGAGTGTTTAAATAAATGTCAAAGAAAGCTGAATGAACACTTGGGATGAATGAGAGACTGGAAACTGTCAGGCTCAAGCAAGGGAAACGGCCATGAAAAGGTTAAAAAAAAAACAAAAATAAAAATGTTGGAGAGGGGAGAGAATATGGCTGTTTTGCCCGCAATCCTGTTGAGAGCTGCAGACTGCAGAAGAGGATGGAAGAGAGAATGCGCTATGAATATATGACAATGAGGCGGCAGATGCTGGATGAAAAGGCCAAGGATAAAGGGGAAAATGACCGTGTAATTGACCTGTGGATGAAAGGGGAACACTAATAGGGAGAAAATGCACGGGAATTTATTTGCAAATCAATTTTTATTAGTGCGTTTTCTTAGGAAAATCTTGCTGGTCAACGCACACCAAACAAACTTTCCCTTATATCCCTCGAGTGGCTAGGTTTTATTATAACGAGGAGGCTCGCCCTGTTGCCTCCAAAAACCCTTATGGTCATGACGCAGGGCCTGACGCGCCCTCTTGCTCCGCTTGCACCGTAATACACCTTAATTACTGAGTGTAGCATTTCTAATTATCTCGAAACATCCTCATATATCATCTTTATTTCATTACCCTTATTAATGAACGCCCACTCGGCCCAATACCCCGTCTCCCCTCGTGGTTTTCCGCCGGCTGCGCTTCTGAGCCCTACCGCAATCAGAAAAGGCATGTCTCAGGCATAGATGAGTGTATATATATAAATATATATATATTAAACCTGGAGGATGTGCTGTCAATCTGCCGTCCTCCATTAGCTCAGCTCAGCAGGCTCGATCATGCTCGTTTATTGCTCGCCTCCTAGGGTTGGAGTCCCTGAAAAGGATGGAAGCAATTGCATGCAAATAATTTGTAGGCAATAATCATTACAGGGATTTGCAGGGGAAGGATGCTCGGGTCAACTGAAGGCAGTTGTCGCACGAACCAGAGTTTGATTTTCCCTTGGACTTTTTTGCTTTTCGCTCTACTTTGTTTGTGGTTGCAATCTCCGCCTGATTCCTTTGATCGCGATTCCAGAGACAGTCCCCCCGATTGGAACAGAAGAAGAATCCTCCATCACGGCGTCCCACGAAGCCCCCATCGATCCCTCCCCACCGAGCCAAGCCGGCTCCCCTCCTCGTCTTGCTGGAGGCCCTTGGCCAGATCCGCCAACGGGTGCATCCTGGCATTCGGCGCACACGGCTTCCACTGGTCGCGCCACCCCGGAACAGATTGCCTATCACGTTGCCGAAGCCCTTCTTCGTGATAGGCCTGGGTCGAGATCAGGACGATCCCGCAGACACTCGCGACCTCCTCTCCCGCAATGGCAAAGCGATTGCCAAATCTCTTCCCTCCGTGACCAGGCAGACCCGACATTATATCGTGCCCGATCCTCACAACTACTCGTGAAATCGTCACCGTGGCGAGAGTCTGAGGCATCCTCCAAGCCTAGGTCGAGTAGCACTGGAAACCGAAGGAATATGCGCGCAACAAGGAGAAGAGAGTCCCTGCCCTCCCTCGCCGCTGCTCTTGCGTCTACTTCTCGCGCTGAAGAGCCGTGGCCGACCACAATATCCTCAGCATCGTCCCCCTCATCCAATACAGACATCACGCCCCTTTTCCCGGAAAAAGCATTGACACGCCCGGCAAAGCCCGGCGTAGCGTTAGCGGGAGCCCACCACTCTCCTGTTCCTGAACAAAGTTTGGATGGATCCTCACTTGCTGAGAAACGCGCTACCGCGTACGATACTAACGGGAATATTGGGAACGCCCCCATGAATAGCAAACGAGTGCCATCCGCGCCTCCTCCATTGCCCCTGCCGCGCGACAACTTTTGTACACTTGGCGCATGGTTGTTTCTGTTCGGGTTCCTATTCCCTCCACTGTGGTGGATAGGCGCATTCTATCCACGAAAGAGCACCGCCAGGTCTGAGTCACGATGGAAGCGACACAACCAGCTCATGTCGGTTCTAGGACTACTGCTAATCCTAGGGATTATTGCATTGCTTATTTGGTATGCAGTGCAAAGGAAACGCTGAAATTTCGTCCCCATTATTTTTTTTTTTCACCTCTCCTGCATTAATGCTAATCACGCTTCACCTCGGTACTTAATTTACCATTAGTATATCACCCGGATTCCCCATATTTTTATCCTATTTTATTTTATTTTATCTTATTTTCATTTCCTAATGAACACTTGCGACGAAATCCCTCCCCTCTGAACATTTATCCCACTTGCAACCATACTCAATATCGAGGCGCTGGATTTTGCCAGGCTTAATAAAACCTATTTGCGCGATCCAATTTGGGGACCCTGGCTGGAGGAGGTCATCGTATATCCCCTTCAATGGCCAAAGGATTCCGTAGAAAACGAGATGGATGGTTTGCGAGAAAGCAACGCTGAAAGACAAGATTTAATTAGAGCATTAACTAAGTTAAAATAGAAGAGAACATCAGAGTCATACATAGTGGCAAAATGAAGAGAGCGGCCAAGCCATACAAAAAAAAAAGATATGAAGTGAAAAGGGAATACTTCGATTCAAATAGTGAAGAGAGATTTGGATAGAAGAAAGAGGAGAGGCAGAGATGGGCAACCAAAAAAACAAAATAAAGACATGGAAAAGTTTTGGAGGGGAGGTGGGAGGGGTATTCATGGAAACTGCTATTTTTTATGGCTCCAAAATATATAGAGAGGGGGGTAATAGGTGAAAGTGCAAGTGTCCTACACACTCATTCTTCAAACTGCAATGCACTACTGGGGGCGACCACGGGGGCGGTCATGAGTACTCTGCGATTGGTATGCCGGGTTTCAAGGAGGGAAACCGAGTTATTTTCCAGCTCTCTTCGGAGCAACTCTTCGCCTCTTCTTCTGCGCTCCTCCTCCGTCTCGCCTTCCTTCGAGGATATCGAAGCGGCATTCTCCGAGGGTGGCCACGATATGGGGGAGGGGGTATCTTTTGTGCTTGAGGAGGGGCTGCTTGCCGTGGTTACCCGAAGTGATGGGACGTATTGATTCTTCTCACTTCCTTCAGGGTCCGTTAGGGAGATGTCGGATTCACTGGTCAATCCTTGTTTGCGTGTCCGTCTTCGCCACAAGACTAAGCCGAGCCCCACCGCGAACATAACGCAAACGCATGCAGCTGATATGATGCCCACTATGAGCGGCTGCAGCTCATCGCCCCTGCTTCCCTCCTCGCCCGCACTGTTAGAGGTGCCCAGTACCTGCGGCGCTTGGATAATCATGGTCGACGCAATACTTTCCGTCACGATAGCCACCCTTGGAGCGGCTGCTGGTTGCACGATGGAGAACGCAGGCCCCCCACTTCCAAGCGAATCCCGTGGGTCACCTGCACGCACAATCTGCCACATATAGCTCAACGGTCGGTCTACGGGGCCAGGCGGCTTTGAAGCGGGATACCAGGTAGAATCGACATCAAGCGGGAAAATGCCATTATTCATTACATTTTGGAAATGCTTGACGACAACCTCGACTCCATTTTCTAGGAAGATAAGATAAATATCCACGTAAAGCGAGGGCGCTATCTCCTGGTTACGGGTGTTCCAGATGAGATTGTGATGCGAGCCATTGGCCCAGATTTCGCCAGCTTGTGGAGAGCAGACTATCTGGGTGAGTTCGGTGCAAGCGGCTTCTAGAAGAAAAAAAAATGGGAGCGAAAATTAAAATTCAAACAATCACAGGATTAAAGAGAGAAAGAGAGAGAGAGAGCCAAATAAAACGATTATGTGTTAGTACCATCTCTGCGCAGAAACAATGATTCGGTGCGCGCTTCTCTTGAAAAGCACACGAAAGCGATCCACGAGATAAGAGTGAAGACCAGTAAAGGATGATGAGACGTTCTGCGGTGAATGAGCATCTTCGCGTGAATGAGTAGAATGATAAAGGGAATGAAAAGTGGTGGCAAATCTTTTCTCGTCGTTAGTAAATTAGAAAAGGAACATGGTGGGGATGTGAAGGGGCGAGGCGAGCACTAGATGGCTACAGGAAATATTACAATCTAATCAGCACAGGAGGAATAGAGCGAACAAGCTAGGTATCAAGAGAGAGGGGAAAATGCCCTGACTTGTTTTATTTTTGCTGCACGAGAGAATTGAGCTTTTTTTAGCGAGAGGAGGGAGGAGGGAAATCCAATGGGAATGCGTGAGCATGACTTCACAATAAAGCGCCAGAGCAGGAGTGCGCTGAGCTGCCAGAAATTGGAACTATTAAGAATCGGACCTGTTCTTTGAGTCCGATGGGCCGGCAGAATTTAAGAATAGCTCGCCTCGGGCTTCGAGTCGACAGCAAAATCCTCCAATGGGCCGGCGAACCTCTGCCAATGAAGAGCTCCGCGCCCTCCTCGCCTAGTGCTCGCGGTCGGTCGGCGTGCCGTGGGATGCTGACACCGGCGTCTTTTCAACGTTAATCTTTCAGGATGCATATTCCTAGCGCTCTCAGCTGCAGATATGTGCAGCCAGCCTCTCGAGGAATTGCGGCCTGTTTTGAAAAAATATAAGATGCCCATCTTAAAACAAAGACTTCGCCCTGATTATCTAAGCTCATTATTTCGGTGGATCCATCCCTCTAGCGTGCTTCCAACGAATCTGCCCATCAAGCCATAGGGCGGTGGTTTGCATCACCACTGTTTTATTCCCGCATAGCTGACACGGATCCAGAGGTGCCGGGTAATTGGAACTTTCGCGTTGCGAGTTGTCCGACTACTAGGAGCTCTAAGCAGCAAGATGCTCCTCGTTACGTAGATACTGCCCTCGTCTCCAAACCTCTTGCCGCTGCTGCAGCATGTAGAAGACGGTTTCCGAACCATTTTTGGTCTCTCGGCGATATCCACCATCGCACGGAGCTCTTTGCGCCAGTGAGGGTCTACTTTATTTCGAGTGAATGGGGTGGCTGCTACCCCTTCCATTGTTCCAACAGAGAAGCATAGCCCTCCACAGAGGATGTCATCTTGCTAATTGATGGTAATAACAAAGATCGCCTCGTTCAAAATCGGACCTTCCGTAGCTCCAAAGAGTCGACTCCTCTTCATTCACTGCTGGTTTAGCAAATCTTTGCCAAAGCCATGGGCTTCAGTCTGCTGCTTGGTCCTCCATTTCAATCTATTTTCGCTGCATCTTCTCTTTTGGGTATCTAACGCGTAAGACAAGACTTGGTTCTATTCCTCTTAATTTTCGGACTTAGCGGTGGGAGAGAATTTGCCATTTTCCACCTCGTGACTATTGTGTAGCATGCAAGTGCTCCATCGCCACCACTTTTCCCCTCCTCCCCCCTTTCTCCTTGGCTTTTCCTTATTTCTAAATTCCAACTGAGGTATGGCTCGCATGCGCTCTAACCCAATACAAAACACAGGCCCCCAAGGCAATGTGCTTGATCTCTATCCTTCGCTCTCCCGCCACTGGCACAATGGGCGGCGTCAAGGACAGCCGAATGCGCCTTACCTCAATGGGCATGTGAATGGCGTGGAGATACGGGAAGTGGAACGCGATGTGTCATTATACTGGGATCTCTACCCCAATTTGAGTCGTGAGGTGACTTTGCTATATTACAAATAACAAAATGTATAGAATACGCACTCATGTCTACTCTCCTTCAGATTGAGAATAGAGGATCAGAAGAGCAACGACGTGTATTGCATTCGCTTCGGGAGCAGCCCGCCATTCCCACTGTCTGATCCTGTCATATTTATACAAGCGCCCATCGTATATGCTTGAGCAAGTGAACTTTGAATTTTCCTTTTCTTTTAAAATCTGGACTATTTTATCAGCACATCCTCATGTGCAGTGGCTCGATTTTGTTTGATAAAATCTCGGTTTATGATATCTTAAAGCTCCTCTCTATATCCACCGGCTTTTGCAATAAAATGCTAAAAAGCAGTCATGGTGATGAGAAAGGATCAAGGTGATCTCTCTCTTGCTTGCCGAATCGTGTCGACCTTCAGAATAGAGTAGGTGAGGATTGGGCCCATGATAGCTTGGAAGAAACTCCAAGGAATCCCTAGGAGAGTATGGGTCGACAACCTAGGACTAAACCCTACCTGAACAGGCGAAAAAGCAGGTGGGCGCAGCTACTACCCATCCCAGGAAGAAGGAAGACATGTTTTATACTCGATACTAAAGAGTCGCAGAAAAGGAATGGAGAGCTTTTATCAAATGATAAAGAGGCGATCTAACGTTTTCCGATAAACTTTACATATCCTATATATATCCATGTATATATATATATATATATATGTCTAGCAGAGGGCGGACAAAGAATGATGACACGATAATGTCAAGAATCGCATTAAGAATACTCCGATAGTTCCAAATCCATTTAAAAAATTGCCCCATCATTTTTGGCAGGTGCTTATAGTTTTCGTTATCTTGTACTGATCTCTTCCCAAAAAAAACACTTCGAAAATTTTGTTATCTTAACTCTCTTTGTTTTTTTTTCTCACCTATACATTTAATTAAGCATTATCAAAACAATGTCTTTTTTCCCCGACGACACCATCAAGAGCAGCTTGGAGTGGGTGAGCGGTCTCGACCCGCTTAATGTTCAGGCAACTAACCTGCGCAAGACGTCCATTATTTGTACTATTGGTGGGTTGGATTATTTTGGAAGATAACGAGTTCGGTATTTTTATTTTACGTGTCTATGCCTTCTAGGGCCCAAGACTAACAGCGTGGAAATGATGACAAAGCTGCGTGAGGCGGGAATGAATATCGTGCGCATGAACTTTTCTCATGGAAGCTACGAGTACCATGGGTCGGTCATTAGCAATATTCGTAAGAGCTGTGAAGGTAAAGAAATTTTTTCCGGCCGGGCTTACAAAGGTTGCTAATTTTATTGTGTTTGCAGAACACCCTGGGCGCCCCGTGGCCATTGCTCTTGATACCAAAGGCCCCGAAATCAGAACGGGCATTGTCCCTAACGATGGAGAGGTAAGCATCCTGGATTGGTTTATGGAAATGACCCATCTAATGTATGCTCATGTCTATTTTCAGATCGAAATCAAAACTGGCATGGAGCTAACATTTACGGTCGACGATAAGTATCGTGAGCAGTGTAGCGCCTCCACGGTCTATATTGATTACAAAAATCTCCCCAAGGTCATTCAAAAAGGAAAAAAGATATACGTCGATGATGGCGTCCTAACATTCGAGGCTATTGACGTTGCGAGTGACAGCGTTAGGGTGATTGCCCGCAACAACGGCAAGCTTAGTAGCCGCAAGGGCGTCAATCTTCCCGGCACCAATGTGGATTTGGCTGCACTTTCGGAGAAAGATAAGGCTGATCTACGGTTTGGTGTGGAGCAAGGCGTGGACATGATTTTTGCCTCATTCATTCGCTGTGCTCAGGATATCCGAGATATTCGCACGGTGCTTGGCGAAGAGGGCAAGCACATCATGGTGATTGCGAAGATCGAGAACCACCAGGGTGTTGATAACTTTGACGAGATCTTGGAGGAGACGGATGGCGTTATGGTTGCGCGTGGAGATTTGGGCATTGAAATCCCAAGGTGACTTGAAACACTAGAGCTTCTTTTTTTTTCTCTCTCTTTCTCTCTCTTGAAGTTTTCTAACCAAGCTGTTTTCTTTTACCCTACTAGCTCTCGAGTGTTCATTGCTCAAAAAATGATGATTGCCAAGTGCAACCTGGCTGGTAAACCCGTCATTTGCGCTACCCAAATGTTGGAGAGTATGACATACAACCCACGCCCCACTCGTGCCGAGGTATCCGACGTTGGCAATGCGGTGCTTGACGGCGCAGACTGTGTTATGCTTTCAGGTGAGACGGCAAAGGGATCCTATCCGTTGGAAGCCGGTAATTATAGTTTCTCATCTACCGAGTCGCTTTTCTTTTTGGTTTTCATTCGATGTGTACTGACCTATTGATGCATCCAGTTCGAATGATGCACGAAACTTGCGTCCTCGCCGAATCCGTTATCTGCTATCCCCCTCTTTTCAACGAGCTCCGAGCTCTCCAGCCACGCCCCACCGAAACCACAGAAACGGTTGCTTCAAGTGCAGTCTCTGCAGCCCACGAGCAACGCGCCGGTGCTATTCTCGTCCTCACCACCAGCGGCAAATCTGCTCGCCTTCTCGCCAAATATCGTCCCTGTGTGCCTATCATCCCCATCACACGCAATCCAGTGTGTTCGCGACAGGTGCACTTATATAGAGGCTGCTATCCATTCCTATATACCCTCCCGAAGCCGACTGCCGACAGCAAAACGACATGGCAAGAAGACGTCGATGCTCGCTTGCGGTGGGGCATGAAGCGGGGTGTGGAGAACGGCCTGCTTAAGCCCGGAGACACCGTGATTGCAATCCAGGGGTGGCGCGGGGGTACAGGCACCACCAACACGATGCGAGTGTTGCAGGTGCCCGAGTCATTGTAAAAAAAAAAAAAACTTATATCGCGCTTGGGGATGCGTTCCCCTACTAGCTTCCAACCTGTTTCTAGACCACAATTACATGCAATAGTTATAAAATATTTGTTCAATAAAGTTGAAGTTGATTTATTTTTCCAAAGGGTTTTTTTTTGTTTTTAACTATGAATTCCTCTCCTCTGTACCTGCTACACCACCTGTGTGTTTAAGTTGGGAAATCATCACTTTTGTGCGCATGAGCTTGATGTTTTGAAGCAACAGATAATTTCATTTTATGTCAATGGGGAGTAGGAGAAAAAAAAATTACAAAATTCATCTTTATATAGGTGTGCTAGCTTTATTTCTTCTCGGCAGTGGTCTCTCCTTTAGGAGCGGTGATAAATTCTGGCCTGTCGTCCCTGCCCTCACCTAAAAGCCAGCCCAAGAATAAAGGTTAGAAAGAGGTTGGATTGAGGACGGCTCGAATAAAAGCCAGCAAAAAGTCAAGGCTTACCGGTCTGTTCCCAAGGAGAGGCTGCCCCCTCGAAGTTTCTAAATGCCTGTGCTAACTCGAGCGGCTCCGACACAACCCGCTTCTTCTCCTCGTCATATCGCACCTCAACATAGCCCGTCAAGGGGAAGTCTTTCCTCATGGGGTGGCCCTCAAATCCATAATCCGTCAAAATTCTTCGGAGATCAGGATGACCGGTGAAATAGATGCCATACATGTCCCAAGCCTCTCGTTCAAACCAGTTCGCCCCGCCATGGACCGAGGTCACGGATGGGACAGGGGAGACCTCGTCGGCGTAGGTCTTAACACGAATGCGGGCATTCCACCGAATACTCAGGAGGTTATATACGACTTCAAATCGATTTGCACGGTGGGGATAGTCTACGCCGCACAGTTCTACAAGCTGCTTGAACTGCGCACCTGTGTGATCACGCAAGAATGTCATCACGGGGATCACTGCCGAGGGGGCCACAAATAGCGTGAGCTCATCTTTCCACACGGAAAACTGCTGGATGAATTTCGGGAGGCAAGTTGTGATGTATTGTCCATATTCATGCAACTTGTCATTACCCGATTTGAAGGAGGGATCGGCCATCTTGCGTTGAGTTTGCTCATCTAAACAGAAGCCGAGGAGATGGGTGAGAAAAAAGTGTCTTTCTTCACCGCTGCCAAGCTACTCTTACCTTTCTCGACCGCTGGATGAGTGTAGTATGCCTTCTGTACGCTTCTCAGTGGGGCGAGAGGGGCTGCAGCGCGAACTAATCAAAATAAATAATAACAATGAGTCCATGCATTCTAGGTCCTAAAAAACGGCCACGATTCCCGCCGATTTTGCAGCACTGAAAGCAAAGGTAAGCACATACCCGCAGAGGGTAGAATGTTGCGAGCGGCAACAGCCGAACGAAGCAACAGATGTGACATTATGTATAAGATTCCAGATCAAACAAAAATATAGGTCGAGGCCAGGGGGTTTTCTCCTCTTGACGATCTAAGCCGCAATAAACTATCGTGACTGTATCATGACTATCCATTATTCTAGAATCGTAAACAACGAAATATTGCCACACCGCAAGGCGAGTTTCGACTTCTCGAGAGCTCACACGGCACATCATGACACGACGACATCGTTTAAGCAATGATATCGAGAATCGTCTCGCAGATTACATCTATGAGATGGAACAAGCTGAAATGAGCCTGTCCACTTTCGCCGTGCTCACCTATGTTCAAGGGCGAGACTTTAGTTTTCGGAGAATGCGGAAACAGCAACTCGAGAAATCTATCGAGAGAGGTGAATGCGCATAGCTCCCAAGTTTACCCCGATATATTTAATTTTTTTTTTGATTCTCCTTATTTTATTACTTTTAGTGTTACAGGCAATAAAGAAATCGAAGCAAGAGCAACCGTCTGATGTTCATAATGAACAAAGGTACATATATCAACGATAGTGTCATTTCCTGCGACACCATATATATACATATATATCTTTTTCACCTTAGACTTGGAGAAGACGATGATACTGGAGAGGATGAGATTGACAATTTAGAAAGTTTGCAGCTGATGGAGGTTCAGGTAAGTATTTGAGTCGTATCAAAAACACTTGGGCATAGCCTCTAACAATACTGTAAAATTATCTTTAGGATACTAATGCCATGAACAGATCGGTTATGAACCTATGGAACCTTCACAGAGGTGCTCAGGATACTTCAAAATCCACAAACGGTGACGCGCCAAGCACCCCAAAACTTGCAGACCCGGCTGAGGTTAGCAAAACTGAGGTTCCGGAAGAGGCTAGCAAAAGCCAGTCCACAACAAGGAGCAAGCGAAAGGTGGGCCATAGCAATGCTCCCGAATCCAAACGCCATAAAGGTATATCCATTTTCATCTGGAGGAATGCCTTCTTAAATCTTAACTTTGATTTGCTAGCGAGCACGGATGATCTCATCCCAACAATATCTAATGCTCGCTTCTCCCATCTGGCCGGAATTGAGTCCTGCCTCAAGCAGATTATGGAATCGATTGTGCAGCCTTTTGTTTTTGCCCCGCTCTATGGTCACCTGGGCCTCCATCCTCCGCGAGGAGTTCTTCTGCACGGCCCTCCAGGAACGGGTAAAACTATGCTTGCGCAAGCTATCGCAGGGGTAAAATGTCTACTCTGCCATTCAATGTATGTGTTTCTTATCTCAACATGTATTTTTTTCCCAGGAATTGGATGTCCCATATTTCAATATCTCGGCTCCTTCAATTGTATCCGGTATGTCGGGTGAATCTGAGAAGAAAATCCGAGAAATTTTTGATGCTGCAAAGGTATATACAGACAAGACACAGATTTGATATGGAACTTTTGTTTCTAATATATATAAGTGTTTGAATAGAACTGTGCCCCTTGTTTAATATTTATCGATGAGATTGACGCGATCACACCTAAACGAGAGTCTGCTCAGCGTGAGATGGAACGTCGTATTGTCGCACAGCTATTAACATGTATCGACGGTAAATAAATATGAATATTTCCTATAGCACGAAGGGGAAGTTGTGTCTAAATTGTACTTTGAGCTTTTATAGACTTATCTTTAGAAAAGACCAACAATAAGCCCGTGATGATCATTGGCGCTACTAACCGGCCCGACTCTCTGGATCCCGCATTGCGGCGAGCCGGTAGATTCGACCGAGAGATTAGTGTGGGTATCCCCGACGAAACTTCACGCGAGAAGTATGTAAATATTGCTCGTCGAGGGTTAAATTCCAATTAATGGCGAATACCTTTTTTTTCAGAATTCTTCGATTGCTCACCGCAAAACTGCGATTGTCTGAAGACATCGATTTTACCGCCCTTGCCAAATTGACTGCAGGCTATGTCGGTGCTGATCTCAATTCCTTGGCTCGCACTGCAGGTGACCTGGCCATCAGTCGTATCTTCCATGATTTCATCTCGGAAGCACTGCGAAAAGAAGCAGCTACAGTTAATTCCGAGAGCCAACCCTCTGATACAACCATGCAAATCGACGAGGCGACAACCAGTGCCGCCCTAACATCAACAGCATCCGCCGAAATAGTCACTGCCTTTATCCGCGAAAACCCTCAATTCCTAACTTTCGAACGCCTTTCCATGCTAATGATTACCCGCGAGGACTTTGACGTTGCGCTGAAGCAGGTTCAACCGTCCTCTAAGAGAGAGGGCTTTGCCACTGTCCCAGATGTCACCTGGTCCGACGTAGGAGCGCTGAATAAAGTTCGCCGTGCACTTGAGACTAGTATTGTGTACCCCATTCGATACCCAGAACTGTACGAGAAGGTGGGGATTACCGATGCTAGCGGAGTGTTGCTTTGGGGCCCTCCTGGATGCGGTAAAACCCTGCTGGCGAAAGCGGTCGCCAATCAGAGTCGAGCCAATTTCATATCTGTAAAGGGACCCGAATTACTGAACAAATATGTTGGAGAGAGTGAAAGGGCGGTGCGGCAAGTGTTTAATCGCGCTAGAGATTCGGCGCCGTGCGTCATCTTCTTCGATGAATTGGATGCACTATGTGCTAGAAGAGATGACTCTCAAGTAAGTGTGCATACAAATATTTGCCCCATTCTCCCTGAATAATAAGTGAGTCTTGTTCCTCCGTTTTTTAAAAGTCGGAAGCTTCTGCGCGGGTGGTCAATACTCTTCTGACCGAATTGGATGGTATGGAGAATCGGAAAAAGGTTTATGTGGTTGCCGCCACTAATCGACCAGGTTGGGAGCTTAAATACTCTACTGTGCCCTAGCCTCGCTTATTTATTCATGATCGTCTTTTCCCTTAGATATTATCGATCCTGCTATGACTCGTCCTGGTCGCCTTGACAAACTTTTATATGTTGAGCTCCCCACCATAGCAGACCGCATAGAGATCCTACGAGCTCTAACGCGAAAGAAGCCATTAGATAATAGTTGCTCATTAGAAGCCATCGCCAATGATCCCAGATGTGAAGGCTTCAGTGGCGCTGATCTTGCTGCACTCGTTCGCGAAGCTGCGTTGGCAGCAATCAAAGGCCCGCTCTACTCATCGCCTGAAGGAGTCAATCCAGAGACGCTGCTTGGCGACCTCTATATTACTCCGGAACATTTTGATGCTGCCTTGAGTGTGTTAAAACCAAGCGTGTCTGCAGAGGTTGGTTTCTTTTTATCCTCCCCGAATTTCATAATTGGGAGCCTGAATATTCATTCATTCTTTGATAGGAAAAAAGAAAATACGATGCACTTTCCAAGAAATATGGTCAGGGAACATGATACCGGCTCTATATTTGCGAATAAATCTTGTATTATTTTTCAAGTTTAAGTCTGTCTGCCACTCGATCATATGGTGGTCAACATCACGATTTGCTTTAGATTAGTGATCTAAAGGGTAGAATTGGATTAAATTCTATATTCTATGTATACATTACACAAAAAACACATCTAGCCCTCTCGAGAATTAACAACATATTTTTCAAAGATTAATTAGGACGTCTTTTTATAGATGTCTTTATACAATGTGCTGATGCGTGACGACACCCGGCGGATAATGAGGAGAATGGAATCCATTGCGACTGAGGCAAACATCTCTACTGCAAGCAGGCCAAGGCGAAAAACTACAACGCAAGTTGCAAGAATGGTTGTGCAATATGCAAGTAGGAAAAGGCCCGAGAGGAAAAAGGCAAAGAGCGGGGAGAAGCAGGCGTAGACCTGCCAACTTCGAATTGACAGCATTGTCAGCTGCGATAAAGAGGAGTTTCCAAGAGATTGGTTGAATGAGGGGTAACTGAAAATCACGGGGAAATAAGCCTCACGGCATTTATAAAAT